>NC_060272.1:39254428-39560260 GCF_021613505.1 Equus quagga | reverse complement strand
GGGCAGGCAGAGCCGCTGCTGCTGCCCCCGCTGGCATGGGGACAGGACCCATGGGCAGGCAGAGCTGGTGCGTGGGGACAGGACCCACGGGCAGTCAGAGCTCCTGCTGCTGCCCCCAGTTGAGGGTTAGGGCTAATTTTATAAGGCATAGGTATATGATTCATCTCTTTACAAGACAAAGGAAAGAACATGAAAAAAAGTTAAAATGGTATCAGTGCGGGTGGGGTCTGGTCATTGGGTGATCCCATGACTTTTAGACAAGAATCAAATCGGATTAAGTAAAGGTTAGAAAGGTTAGACGCCACCACCCTAAACCAGTTACATGAGATTGCCAGACAGCAACCAACTTAAGTTCTTGCCTTCCCCATTAAAAGCTTCTAGAGATAAGACCATTCCCCCTTCTTCCTGGCACAGAGAGGGAGGCATCTTCACAGATAGAGGTTTCCCTTAGAAATGTAAATGTTTCCCAACAAAGGGGCAAAACAAATTCCACTCCTTGGAGCCTGAATCTCATCTGTGGTTTTAAAACTAACCAGCCTAAAAATCCTCATCATAAGCCATTTTAAAATTAAGCAGCCTAAAAGTCCTCATCACAATGACTCCAACTTTCCCACCTCCCCAGATACTGGCATCCTCTATTCTACTTTCTGTCTGTAAGAATTTCCATGTTCTAGGCACATCATATGAGTGGAATTACACAATATGTTTCAATCTGTGTCTGGCTTATTTCCCTAAGAGTAATGTTTCAAGGTCTATCCATGTTGTAGCGTATATCAAAATTTTATTCTCTTTATGGATAAATAACTTTTCATTGTACGTATTGTTAAAGATAAATACTGTTGGACTTTAGTTAAAGCACTGAAAACAGATTTTATTCAGCAACCATTGACAGCAGAGGAACGAGCTGAGCTCCATTGTGATTTGCAGAGGTGATTGGATGTATAAAGGTAGAATGAAGAAGGGGGAGAGAGGGGAGCTCAGCAGAGTAGAGAGTAGAAACATACAAAGGGTTTGTCGGTGTAAATGTGGTTAGGCCAGCTCTGTGAGCTGGCAGTTATTGAAGTTAGGATTCTATCCTCCCACAGAGATGGGGAGATAGAAGCCTTATCCTTCTCGATGATTAAATTTCGAAGGAATGGCCCTCAGGCTCTTGATCAGACAGACACTTCTGAGTTTTAAGAAATACATATTCACACTTGTAAGCTCTTTTTAGGAAATGCTCAAAGAAAGGGAGATCAGAGGCCTATTGTCAAGTATTGGATAAGATAAGCTGTAAATTTTCCTGGCAGCATCGAGCTTTCTCAGGGAGTCATTTCAACAGCAGGCTGGGGTCAGTGGGAGGCTGAGGTTGTCCTAGGATATGGCCTCTGCGGCTAGAAGCTATGCTAGAGTTTGGTCAAGTTTCTTAGTGAAGTGGTTTGGATGAAGTTGTTTTGGGCTGAGAGTTCTTCAGTTCTCAGTCTATAGAACATTTTGTTTATCTGTTCATCTGTTGTGGACAATTGGAATGTTTTCACCTTTGGGCGATTATGAATAATACTGCTATGAACATTGGCGTACAAATATCTATTCCAGTCCCTGCTTTCAATTCTTCTAGAGATATACCTAGGAGTGGAATTGCCATGTCTTGCAGTAGTTCCATGTTTAACCTTCTGAGAACCCACCAAACTGTTTTCTAAAGTGGCGGCACCACTTAACATTCTATAAGCAATACATAAGTTTTCCAACTTCTCTATATCCTTGACAACACATGTTATCTACCATTTTTTCTTTTTAATTATAGCCATCCTTGTAGGTGTAAGGTGGTATCTCCTGGCTTTGATTTGCATTTCCCTAATGACTAATGATGTTGAGCATCTTTGCATATGTTTATTGGCCATTTGTATATCTTCTTTGGAGAAACGTCTATTCAATTCCTTTGCTTTTTCGTGAAACTAAATGTTTCACTCTCATTAACCATAGGGTAAGGGTTGCCTGAGACATTTTCACCTCATGTCTTTTTTCTTCATTTTCTAATTTTCCCTTTCTTTGCAATGTAGTCTGTCTCTATATTACCTCATTTTTGTTTATACAATGGATGATGGTACATGTTTAACAGCTTGCTCTCTGAAAGAAAAATATATGAGCATGTACACATTTATTATATATTTATTATAAATTTTACTGATATAAATGTTCATACACAATATCAATAAACTACACAGTTCTCTATATTCTAAAGGCTTTTAACATGTTTTGCCAAACCTTTGTATCCATGGATGCAACTGACTAATGAGATTAGTTTTGACATGAAATTCGATTGATATTTTTGCTTAAATTAATAATTAAGACAAAGCAAAGATGACTTATACTGGAAATTCAAAGTTTTGTCAGTGATATATGTGACTTATTTCCTGAAAAAGATGATAGTTTTCCAATAGTGGAAGAACATTCCTTCAATTATTGTTCCAATTACAATGTAAAAGCTACACACATGGCATGCACAACATTTTCAATCACTTTCTTACATCTAGAACACCTATAAAACAATAAATTGAAAGCCAATTTGTAGCTCTTGCCCACTTTCATGGTGTGAATACTCTCACATGATCCTTTTTGGAGCTGCCAATTTAAGACCACTTGGAGTTAAAGAAAAATGTGTAATAGCAGATACTGAGTTTTTTTACACACAGCTGGAATAGACATGACAAGGGACAATAGTGGGATGCATTAGAAGAATTAGAGAGTAATTAGCTTCAAGTACTTATTATCTTTGTTTTTACTGTAATTTACTTAGTATAAAATAGATGTAAGCATGGCTGTGTTTAACAACTGAGTCTAGCTAGCTGATATAATTTGGCTTCTTCACAGAATTATCTGTATACTAATACCTAACATCACGGCCTGATCTTTATTACCAAACAGGAAATTGTGTGACATAGAATTGAAGATACATCTGGTTTCATGAATCCTTTTTTGTTTGCATGACTGTCTGTTTGTTTATTTTTTTCGAACACAAGTTTTCCCTAAGTGGTATGAGTATGTGCTGTTTCTTACTTCCACTGTTCTTGGTCGGTGAAAAAGTACATTGGAAATTTCAGTAATTCTTCTGGAACCATTTCTTTTGAAGACAAAATATTGATTTCTTTAATTGACTGTATGGATTATTGTATTAGTTAACTATCTACAGATAGGAAAAGAAAACATAATCTCTTAGAAAAGGAATATAAAAATGTGCTAGTACCCAACACAAGGCTTGGCAGCATTACTCAGTAAATATTCTTGACAGAATGAGTTGATACACTTACTTAGCCCTAGATATTTGCTCTGGATTTCCAATATGAAAAAGAAAACACCTAATTTAGATTTTCAATAAGACCTTTAGGTTTGAAATAAAAAAAAATAAATGACACCAAAGAAACCCATGAGGCATCTGATAAAGAAAAATCATACTTTTTATAATGCCACTCTCAATCAAATTTCATTCTAATTCACTACTTTTCACAGTTAAAAAAAAGATCTTTAGACACTTTACACATCACCTTTTTTGTTATGTTGTTTTATTCCCAGGAAATTTGTGTGTATAAAAAACATAGGTTTATTTTTCTCATAAGAATTACCATAATAACAGAGATGGTACACTATATTTTATAATAATGTGTCATCTCAATGCTGCGGGGAGTCCTTGAACACATGCTGCCCATATGCCCAACGAATTTACCCTGTGCAAATCCTCCTCAATGACTGACTGACTAAATAAATTCTCTCAAGACACATCCCATCATAATGCTGATCAGCTATGGTTCATTTATTGTTATATAATTGCAAAGGATGTTTATCCTTTCTTGCCCTTTTATGCTGCACAAGCTGTTGTAATGTTCTGGGTCACAGATAGGATGAAACTGTGACTAAGCTCTTTTGTGGGTATTCTATAATTTGATACTTTGCAAAAACCCAAGCAGATAAAATAATGTGCCTCCTATTTTGTAGATCTTAATGCTGAAATATAAGTATAAAATGAAGAGTTAAGTTTGTCAAAATATCATAAATGATTTTCTTTCTTCTCTTTTTCATATAATTATATTTAAAATTTCAAAGAATCAAAGAGATGAAAGTACTTTAGAAACTTCCAACATCTTACCCTTGTTGAAGAACTGGAAAAGTTGAGGATTTAGAGAATTGAACAGATTGTATGAGGTTATATAGATTATAAATACATTACAACTGAACACCAGAAAAATCTTGAGACACATCGTCTGACCAAAAATAAAAAAATCCTCTTTTGTAAAATTCATAGTGAAAGATGTATTTCTGTCTGCTGAAAGTTTTAGAGACAAAGACTTTATAAATCATGATTTCTAAAGCTACCAATTGCTTTCCATATTTATTGGTACAGTTGTGTTTGATCCATAGATAGCTCAGTTTTTACTTGGGGGAATTGCTATCAGCTATATAGATATAATAAATATCTTGGAGGCAAGCAAGTTCTTAGTCCTTATCCAAATGCGGGACAGCTACCTCCCCTATCATATTTGGTGTCTTCTGATAAAGTGGAAGGAGACGCCAACATGACACTTTAAAGTCCAGGATAGTTTGGGATTATATTCATCAATAGACAGGGCCAACATCTAAGCATGGACTCAACTCAGAAGAGTAAAAATAAGATACAATTTTCTTTTTCTCTAATCAATGTTAAATTTATGCTGTATAAAATCTTTGTAGTTCCTTAAAATTTTTGGCAAATTTCGTAAATTTCAGTTTACATTTTAAAATTAAAAGTCTATCTTTTATGATCACATTCCATATATTTTTCTCATTCGCTGTGCAGTGGAAAGACATTATCTCCAGTGACTTGAAGGGAGGACGGTACATGACTTCCATTTTTACTCTTCCTCTTACAATAGCCCTTTGAAGGGGAGATAACTGATATGTTTTGATTCAGAAATGTCTCCTCTTTCCTTTTTCAAGGCCTTACTATTCTCCAAGAACCTGGGAAAAGAAAAAGGTGTAAAAACAGGACAACCATTGATTTAACAAACTTTCCATGGTTGTAGACACTCTTGGGTGGTTGTTCCTGATATTCTGGCTTACTTTGGCCATCTGCTTAACCTGGGTATCATCTATATGGATTGGGTCTCGGGTAGGTTGAGAGTATTTTTTTTATTTAAGGAACCCTATAGGGCTTTCAAGTAGCACACTGATCTAATGTTGGACATTTCTCACCAAGGAGACCTTCTCCTCTGCCTCCGATTCTGCAGCAACAAGTTTTTCCTAGAATCTCTGGTTGGTAGTATCCCCTCTCCCAGTGGGTCCCACTCTTGAATTACCAATATGGCTCAAGATCAGGCTCTTTGCAATGGGGAAGATTTATCTTTGGCATGCCATTTGGTTAGATTGCAGAGCACTGACCGTCAGGAAAAACACCACCACCACCACAGTAACTCTCCAGTTTTTTCCCCCTTGTTCATGTAGAACGGAACCACATCATGTAGCTCACTAAGTCCATTGCTTAATCAAACTTTGATGAGTGGATGAGATATCAATCTCATTTTTTCATATATTGCAAGAGATTTTCTTGAAGGCCCTTCTGTCAACTGTCATTACCTCGGTATGGGGGAATTCTTCAGCACAAAAACATCGTCTTCTCAAACATCCTGATGAATCTCTATTTCCTCTTATCCATCTTTTGTGTAGCAAATCACTTTCATTAGTTCCCTATAAATTGATACTTACACATTATCCATACTTTATGTAATATTATACATATTCATACTTTCTTGTCATTTAAGTCGCTAGTATATTATTTACTTTTTATTTCGTTATTATATACCAAACAGAAATATTAAATATGTTGTTAAAATTATTAATGTTTTCTTTTTTGGGGAGGGAGGAAGATTGGCCCTGAGCTAACATCTGTTGCTGATTTCCCTCTTTTTGCTTGAGGAAGATTGTTGCTGAGCTAACATCTGTGCCGATCTTCCTCTATTTTATGTGGGACACCACCACAGCATGGCTGATGAGCAGTGCTAGGTCTGCACTTGGGATCTGAACCTGTGAATCCTGGGTCGCTGAAGTGGAGTCCATGAACTTATCCACTATGCCACTGGGCCAGCCCCTATTCCCTCTCAATATCAACTAAACAACATTTATGTTTTCTTTTATCAATTAAGTAGAAATTTATTTTTTATTGGTTCATATATTTTGAAGTATGATTATCAATAACTAATTTATATTCTTTGTCATATTTTTTAACACAAGAAATTATTCTACATTTTTAACTCCTGTTGAATCCTTTGATCCAATTATAATTATTGTCACAACATCCTTATTTAAGCCATCATTTTCACTACATAAAACTTTAATAACTAAGATTGCTTTTGCTACTCTCAACCCAAACACAGGGATAATGTCTCTGAACATTTGTAATATTATTTTTACACCACTGCTAAATTTTTTAAATGATATTCTTTTTTTTCAAGTATTTTTTTTAACAGATTTCAGAGTGCAATCGTTACAATCAACCCTTCTAATTAAATATGCATTTTCTTGGTTCATGGTTTATTGTTTCTCACACTAGTTATTTTCTCTTTTCTTAGGATCTTTTTGTCTGTTTAAATTTGTTTTATACAGAGTATTTCCTTGTAAACTTTCCACAGATTTGGCAAATAGGTCATGCATTCACAGAATCTTGGCATGTCCAACCATGCCTTTCTTTTAAATTGTAATATAAATTATACATTTGCTGGCTGTAGGATTTTTGGTTTACAGATATTTTTCCACATACATTTTATAAAGCTTTTTCTGGTATCAGCTAATCTCCCCTATTGCAGTTGAAAATTATGATATTATCCACTTTTCTTTATTTTATAACTGTTCTCTTTGATGTAAATGTGGTAAAAAAAAAAATCTTCCCTTTTGACTTCAAATATATATATTCATTTTAATTTTGCTCCTTATTCATTAGTCTGACTTGACATTCATTATTCCATTTTAGTATGAAGCTCCAAGTGATTATTCAGCCAAAGAACGTTTATATCTATTTTTTATTTGTTAATTGCATCTCCTCCATCTGTTTCTGTCTGTCCTTCAGATCTCATATTATTCACATATTAGAAATCCAAAATATGTCACCATTGCACTCATAGTTTTAATTTATTTTCTAGATACTTTTGCATGCTACTTTCATTTAATGTGGGTTCTGAAAGACAGAGTTTTCAACCCTGTACATTCAATTTGTCAGCTTATCTACTGGTGTTTAAAAATACTCGACTTATTTAGACTTTAAATGTCTTATGATAAATATTATTTTCCTGATTATATAATATGTTTACTATGCTCAAAAATTAAAATTATATAAAAAAGTATGCCATCAAATTATCCTCATCCAAAGTATCCACAATCTGGTGTCACCTTTATTGTTTTTGTTTGTTTGTTTCTTTACAATAATGAATATGAGTAAACATGATTCTTTCCCAAAATTTCTGATTTAGTTTCTGCATCTTAAACTTTTCCCTTAACATCATAATACAGAAAACAATTCATACTGATATAAAGACTATTACATGTAAATTTCTCAATATTTTCTACAACTGTATATATATTTTATGGGTGTATATAGATTTTTTGAAGATCCACTCATAGACAGAATTTTACATTGTTTCCAACATTTTGCTATCATAAACAGTGCTACAAATTATAAGCCTTCTGCATGCTTTAGTTTAAAAGTGTCCTGCCTATTTATTCAGAATTTAGTCTCAGTAGTGGCATTGCTGGGTCAAAGTGTAAACTTCCAAATTATTCCCCAAAAGATTTTTTTCATTTTGCAATTCCATCACTAATACATGCTAGCATCTATTTCACTGCAGAGCGTTGTCAACATTTTGAATATTTACTAGTTTGAAAAGTTAGGAATGATGCCAGTATGCTTTTAATTAACATTTATCTTATCGTCAGTGGGATTGAACATATTTTCATGTTTTTAAGGGCCATTTGTTTTGTTTTCCTTTGAACTCTCAGTTCATTTATTTTGCTAATTATTTTTCTTTGGCATCATCACATTTCAGCTCATTTTCTTAGTTTTGTGTCTTCAGGTTTTTTTGTCTTGCAAGAATCTTTTTTAAAAAATAGTCATATTTTTGTCTACATTTCTTTGTAGGTTATTCCAAGACATCTCATAAGTGTTGATGGTATTTTAAATTATGTCTTCTCTTACATTACTTTTTAACTGTTTTGTTTAATTTAAATGAATTCTATTGATTTAGATATTAATTTTATTTCTTACTATATTTTCAATTCTCTTATTGATTTCTGTAATTTTGATTTGATTATTTTTGTTTCCTGGGCATGCAATTACTTCATCTGCTATCTGCAAATAGTGATATTGGTTCCAAATTGTTTTAGCTACAATTCCCTCCAGTAGGATATTAATTTTTACCTTTTTCTAACTATAGTGTGACTGCTTTCATTATGTTCCTATTAGGTTAGATGATGATATTGGATTAGTATAGATTTATATACTTCATTCTATTAAGAGGTAACTATTAATTTTTGTTTTATTGAGAGATTTTATCAAAATTGCTGAAGTTTTGGAATTCTTTTTAGCATCAAGCAATTTGTTTAGATAATTGAATCCCTTAAATTCATCACAATATTCATTTAAAATAATAGACTTCATAGTAATCAACCAGAATTACATTCTTGGGGGTCTAGGCTTGAGTAAGTCTACCTGTCATGTGCTTTAATGTAATGCTGGATTGTGATTTTTTAAATGACTTTTGAAATCAATGTTGAGATGATTCTTTTCTTTTTTTATTCTATATATCTTAGGAGTTGGTATTAATATAACCTTACTTCATGAAGAATTTGAAAATTTTTCTTCTGGTTTAAATATATGGAACATTTTAATAGTATGAAGTTATCTGCCCTTTAAAAAGTAGAGTTCACCCTTCGTTGACTCATGACTTTGGAGAAGAATAATTCTTTTACAGCTCTCTTCATTTTTTTCCCCTATGTCTGTCAGTCTGTCTGGATTATATATTTCTGGGTCAATTTTGATTAAATATTTCTACTAAATTTTTATTTTATATGTATTTTATTTGCATGAATAGAGTTGAGAAAAGTGTGAAATGGTGCAAAATTGTTCAGTTATTTTGCAAACTGTTTGTATTAGTTATTTCTTTGTGACTAGTCATCATAGCAATTCTTACTTTATGCATTTGTGATTTATCCTTTTTTCCTTATTGGGTTAGATAAAACTTCATAAACTTTATTGAACATTATAAAGAACTATCTTATGTATTGACTTATTTGGGTTAGTTATATGTTTTCTTTTTTCTATTGCATTAATATCTTATCAGTTTTGTTTTTATTAACTTCTCTTATTCATTCATTTTATTGCATTGATCTTTATTATTCCCATGTGCTTAATACCTTCATTTTTAGTGATATTGAAAATTCAGATGATTTATTTTACTTTGCTTTCAACTTCAGCTTTGTCACATTGGTATTTTCATTAATATTGTTTAAAGGTTTTTTTCTTATGGGGAGGAATACACTTTTAAAGATTTTTAGATCAATTTTCTAGACTGTTTATTCACTCATCTATTCAAGGACATCTTGTTTGCTCCCAATTTTTGACAATTATCACTAAAACTGATATAAACGTTTAAACGATTATCTGTTGAACTTTACAAACTGGAAATTATCTTTTATGTCTTCATTTGCTAACTTTTTGAAATTTAATATGGCATTGTCTCTTAGACTATCTCATTAACTTTAAAGGTGTTTTCTCATTATTCCATTGATTTTGCCTAAGAAGAAACTATTAAACTTAGTTTCCCCTCTTCAATTTATACATTCGATTTAATCAAATTTTGGTCTTTTTAACACTGTTGATGGGAGATTGCGACCACCAAAAATCATGGCTGTGTAGCTCTGCTGAAAACTAAGGGCCCAAAATAAAAAGAGATCATTAAGTGGTTCAATATCAGTAGTGGATTTCCTCACAGCAATCAAAACTAGTAGATGGAAACATTCTCTGCTTGTGTAATGCAAGGACCCGTTCATCATAGCCTGGCTTTCTCTCTCCAGGTCCTCAGCCTAGGACCTGACTGAGAGATAGGCCAGTCTGCTCTCAGACTGATGGTCTGTGGCCTGCCAGCACCATAGACAAGACTTCAGGGAAGCTGCTTATCAGCCAAATAACTGCAGAGGCTCCTTGGATTCCAAGAACCTCTAAGGAGTATGAGATGTCTGGAAGCTTTTGGACAAGATTGCATAAACCCACCTCACCATCGTGCTTACACACAGACTACTTCTAATCCATACGCACACATACACACAGTTCACTTACAATTAAACTCACCTAGCAAGAAGCTAAGAGAGGAAAACTAAGCTTCAATATATCATAAGACAAACAAAGATTTGTAAGGAATTTAGTTTGCTTTAATGTGTAATAGAAGGTTAATAGATTTATAGTTCCTAAAAATGTTTGCTGGTTTTCACAAAATTATTTATTGCTTAGTGCAAGAATTTCTCTCTGTTGTTCTGTTTAAGGTATCGTGTTTTATTATAAAACTGGTTATATTCAATGCTTGACTGGTCTTTATTCTCTGGTATTATTTTTAAATTGTTTTTATCTTTAAACAAATATTTAACATTCAATTAATATCCATTAAATTATTGTTGTGTGTGGGAAACTGTTGTCGGTTATTATCAGCCTTGATTCCTTATCACTACAATTCTATTTCAAGATCTTTGACATTTAAATGAATTTCTCGATCTGAATAGATTCAGTGTATTTCTACATGTTTAAAAAACATCATATTGTAATTTTGATTTAAAAATGTGATATCTGTGGTAAAGTTATTTTAGGAAAAGTTTTAACAATCACAATGTCCAAAATCATGATATTTTCTCCTCTTATTTTTATTATCATGAGCATTGCAATTATAAAATGTTCTAAGAACTCCAATTATTAGTAAATTGAATCATATTTCTCCACTCTCCAAATGAAGCCATATGCTTTCCTTTCTTTCTTTCCTTCTTTCTTTCTCTTTACTTTTGCATTCTAGGACAGTAATTCCAAATTGCAATTTTCCATTGCATAATTTTACCATTTAATGTATATAGTTTAAATTTTATTTCTGCTATTCATTTTAGAATTCTTAATGATTATTTGTGTTATTATTCTCCTTTTTCCTTTTGCATCTTTTATATCTTCATTATACATGTTATATAATGTCATAAATTTTATGGATCTTGCAATGTTCTTAGTTTCATTTGGATCACCTGCATGTCGTCACAGCTTGTCTTTCTGAATTATAAATCTTTCCTATGCTCCATGTTGGAATTGTACTCAACACTCACTTCATACATACAAACAAAAACAAAATAGCATTTTTCAATAGAGACAAATAATGTACTTTAAAGTTTGATTTCATTTGAATCAGTAGCCAAAATGATTTGGAGCCAGATTTTGGATAAAAAGTAAAATAATTATAAAAATGGGTTCTATGATCTATTTACTAATTTGCCCCTGCAACTTGATAATACACTCTCACATTCCAAAGTCTTAAGAATTTCTACATAGTGGTTTATTGATTGAATGCATTTATTTAACTTATTTTCTTGTTAGTTGTAGCTTCTCAAAGAAAAGGACTTATATTCATCCACCTAAATCCAGTGTCTGCCCATCAATAATAGCATTTTTAACCTAAAGGAAATCTACAAATGTATGCAAAACATTTCTGGGACACCAAAATGCAGTTACATGGTTAACTGGGATTTGTTTGAGAGGGTAGGTAGATTATTGTGCAGGGAGACAATCAATCAAGTTTATTAAATCATTCCTGTATTGATAACATTCTACTCCATTCTGAGCTGGATCACTCTCCCATTAGGAGCATCTCCATCTGTGCAGTTTTTCATTAACTCCCTCAGGTAACGATTGTAAAGAAGTGTGGCCAGGTGTCATATTTCCCTTTCCTGGCACTCCTGAAACTCTCTGAAATGTCAAACTAGGACCAGTTATAGTTCTCTTTAATTATCATGAAATAATATATTTTACATGTAAATATTTTTTGAATGAAAAATAAGTAAATGGATAGATTTATATAAATACCAAACTCCCAGGGAGTCTCTTTGTGAAAAACACGTAAACAAATCTTGAACATATTTTTCTTTTCCTAAGTGGACATGTGGAAACAGTGTGTGATCATTTCTCTATTCATTTTCTCTGTTTTCCTAGAGTTCCATTATTTTGCAGAATTTTGAAAATGGCCAGAATTATACTGTTCATACAACTGCAGACTACTATTTTTTTCTTCTTTGTCAATGTGAACTTGACTCCCAACGTTGTCAGACTTTAGATTCTTTAATTTCACATCTTCTTGAAATTCAACAGTCCCAGAGCTCATAAATGCCTGCTAACATTCTCTTCCACCTGAGCCATACATTTCTCCATATCTCAATGAGATCACAGCATTCTTGTCATTTTCTTGACAGTTGCCATGTTGCTGCTATTTTCTCCATTCACTTTTATTACTTAGAGCCAGTTCCTATCATCTCTGGGTCTGGTACACAAGTCTCTTACCCTGGTTCTTTCTCCAGTACACCTCATATGTTCAAACTGGTGATAATGAGGGAAAAATATATGTTGCATGTTATATGTGTGGATGCCCCCCCCCCAACTGCCACTTTGCCTGCTTCAAGACTGTGAGCAGATGCTGAATCTACATGCTAGAATGTTTTGTCATTGATTGCCATGTTGACTTTTAGCTCAGTTTCCATGATTTTCCATCCGTGTCCATCACCTTTAGTTACTCTTTTAGTAAAATCTTCTGTTTATTCCATGCTGTCTACTAGGTGTTAGATACAGAAAAAATAAATTTCTTTGCTTTGAAAGTTTACATTCCACTCGTAAATCAAAACTACAAATATATGTAATTATGATATAAGACTGGTTTCCAATGGGCTATAAAAGTAGAAGGAATGAAGAATATGGGAACCTTAATTTGTTTACCTACAAAGCTAGGGACTGGTGCCAAGCTTATCATCATTGTCATGTTTATTTGCATCTGTCCTCATCCTTCTCTCCCATTTCAGGCATTCCACCTTATCTAAAACAAATTCTTCCACTGAGTTCAGGATTAAAACTCTTCAAGAACTTTTCAATGTAATAGTCAACTAACCCATCTTAACATTTCCCTCTCAACATTCTTCCCCTATCAAATATGAATAACTGTCAAAAATGAACTGTCGAAGCTCCTTGTTCTGCTCTATCAACTGACTCACTCTCTTTCCTACCTCAGGCAGACATTAGACTTAATAGTGTGTAACCACTCCCCTTTTCCATCTTTAGGATGTAATATTTAATTTCTTCCTGTAAACATTATAGTCTGATTTTATCACCAAGTGCACATAGGATGAAACGCTTTTTGCCAACTGACTTATACCCTGTTGCTACAGTCCTTTTTCATTTACCACTGCAGACCATCCATTCCCTCCTGATGGAAATACTGTGTTCACTTGGACTTTGTGAATTCTCACTCTTCTAATTTGCTTATTAACTGTCTAGATGTCTTTTTTCATTGTTAATTACGGCCCTCTCTTTCTTTGTTTTCCCTTAAATATTTTTTCTGTTCTTTTCTCTCTTATCATTTTACATGCTCTTCCCTGATGACCTTAAATAATGCAGTGACTTCAAAGAGAATTTTTATATAGATTTATCTCTGTACAACCAGAAATCTCTTCTGAGTGCTAGACTCTCGAATAATACAATGATAGTGCACATATAGAACAATCCAAAATAAAATGAAGCAAGCTCATTCGTCACATTAAAAACATTTAAATATTTATATACAAAGCATTCACTGAAAGGGGGCACATATGAGATTAATATGAGAAATCACTTTCATAATGTTTTGTTTACTTCCATAACAGAAAAACAAGCAATATGGGTATAACAGAAACTAAGCATTTTAACTACCTATGTGACATTTCAGTGATCAGGTACTAATGTACAATTTTTGTAATTTTCCACATATTATATTTGCTCTAATTGTATTTACCGTAATGTAATTTTGTGTTTGTGGAACTGAATAATTTATGTTTTGTTTATATTTTGTCTTTTCTATTTAATCTTCTAAATCATTTTGTTGTTATTTAATTTTGATAAAAGCATTGGCATAGAGTTGAATATAGTCTGATGGTAGAAGGGGAGAGCTGGCCTTTCACACAGATAGCTTGACAACACTGACCTAGTTTACAGATGAAAATAGTCTAAAGTTGTGTCTGGGAGCTTTGAAAAAAGTGAATAGATTAAAGATATCTTCTCATAAATCTCATTAGGTACATTAAAATATAAATATATTTTCATTTGGAGGATGAGCAGTTTCAGGAAGTCCTGCAAATTTCAAATGAAGACAGAAAGCTGTGCTAAGAGAACCTACAATGGAAACAGGAAAGGTAGTTTAAATTCCAACATACTCAGGAATAATAGGAAAAATCCACTAAAAGGTGATATACATTATCATCCATTTACTTACTGCAATTTTAATTTATACAGTACTTCTATTTTAGTATTTTTTCAAATATTAGCAATATTGTGTGATAGATACAACCATTCTGATGTTAAACTTTTTAGAGACCCTGCCATTTATCAGTGTCAAATCTGTGAGTTGTCTGTCCAAGTTCATTATGATACAACTGTATCTCAACGTCTACTCTGAATTATATCACTTGGGAAATTATAAAATGCTAACAACAATTTATTTTCAAGGTGTGCATTTAAAATGAGTAGGGGGAATGCTCTTTATATCCCACCCCACAAGGAGAGTGTCCTTTAAATTGAAATATGTTCACAGCAATTCCTACACAAAGAAGGGCAAATAAAATGAATAGATACATTATAAAGGACACCAAAAAGCACTGTTCTATACAGGCAGGTATTCTCTGACTTAACAGTGGACTGTTCAATCTTTAAAGATTGGGTTTGTGTTAATGTCGCAGGAAGATGTTGTACTGGTACATTTCTGAACTCTCCCTATAGTTACATCATTTCAAAACACAAAGTGTGACAAACATTATTTAGGCGTGGAGAATCACTCTCCCTGTGGCGCACCTCTCAGGGTTTCTCCTGGACATCAGTCACCCTTCTTAAGGCACCTAAGTCTATGGCAACTCCAGCTGCTTCCCTCTTGTCCACCATCTCACTTTTAATGAACAGCAAGAGAACAATACTTAAGAAAAGAGTGCCAATCAGATTAATATGCATTAAGCCTAGATGATTACATTAAACCTAGAATTTGCAATTTAATATGGCAATAAAACGCCAGAGTTCAGAGAAACTAAAAAGAAGATATTGTAGTAGTGTAATAGAAATGATGAACAGTGAAAGAGAGAGAGGGAGATTCAGTATATGAGAAGAGGGTAGACTGAGTGAGCTGAGAAAGATAACGAATGGCATAATAATTTAGTGTGAATGCGTGATTTGAGAACCACTTTGTAGAGGTATTTTTTTATAAGCAGTTTATAAGGAGTAGTTTTCCTGTGCATTCATTTATTTTGAAAGTGAATGTCTCTTTCTCTTTTGTGTTAAAGATGGACATCTTAGCAACAGTTATCAAATTTGACTGTGCTTTCTTTTCTCAAGAAAATTATGAAGAAATTTTCCCAATGATCCTGTAGTGTACACTAAAATAAAGCTGAGGCAGAACTGTTTTTACCATGATTTTCTGAGATAATTAGATAATCAGACATCAGCAGGAATCATGCACATTTTTATTATCTTTATACTTGGTTTTGTAAAAGCCTATTGCACTCTTATCTCTAGTATAATTTACAACATTAGGAAATGCTGTATTTCATTGTCTTGTTTGATATTGCAAGAAAAGATAAATTTTGATAAACAATAAAATACTGAAATGTAATTCAAAATATACAGCATGTTTTATTAACATAATACCTTAGTTAAAGAATAGTTTAACTCAGGTATGTATTATTTCCCTAATAACATATTTTAGTGAACAAAGGAAACTTACTTAAATATAAGCAAACACATGGAAAATACATGAAATATTGGCCAATAGAAAACAAAAGCTGTATATCTATTTTTGTTATTGTTCTCGTTGCCCAACCTATTTCTTTTCCTCTCTAAGGAGTAGACAGAAATAATTCACTTGAGAGAGCAACTGAAGAAAACTGAAGCTAAATTTTGTGTATGAATGTGTGTGTGTGTGCGCTCACACGAGTGTGAATGAATTTGCATGCACATACCTGTGTGTGTTAATAATGCTTCGTTATGTAGCAGACAGTCTAGAGGAACTCTCTATTCATTTTTACTTTCAAGCCTCAGGGCTACTCAGGAAAAGCTCACTGACTGTGTGTCACACACCAGAAACTGAGCATCAGAGAAGTTACTTTGCCTTTTCAAATCACATAGCTAATATGGAAGTGGAAAAGTAGAAATCTGAAACCAAATTTTTATAACACCAAAACCACCACAATTACCTGTAGTTTTCCCATTAAATTATACTCCATGCCCTATATTATTTATGACAATTTGGGTAGAAAAGTAATTGAAATAGCCCCACTTGAAAATATTTTTGAAAGCAAGGTGTACTTTTCAAGTGTTATTACTTTTCACTGGTTTTATTTAAACATTTTTGTCTATACTTCATAGATGTTACATTAAATACAAATTAAAAGCATTAAGATATTGAATATTTATCTAAAAACACACTTAAAAACAATAAAAAAAATATTGAGGTGGGAATTAACATGGGTGTTTGACCCTCAGCTGACGGCTTGCATGAGTTTAATGAAAATTACTTATAATGGAGAAAATGTACCCATATTTAATTTGCTCTGCTCCATAGCTAAAATAGTGGTGTTTCCTCCATTCTCTGACTTCCAAAATATGAACAATTTTGAATCTAATCAATAATATAAATCCTTCAACGAGCCCTTGTCTCTGTTCAGGAAATTATTTAATCTACTTTTCCCTTTTCCTTTAATGCTAAACAGCAAGCATTAAGGGAATTCAATTAAAACTACAATGAGATACTACAATATACCTATTAAAATGCCTAAACTAGAGCAACTGACAATACTACATGTTGGTAAAGAAACTGTTCAACTGGAATGATAATACTTTGCTGGTGAAAATGTACAATTGTAAAACCATTTTGGAAAAGAGTTTGATGTTATCTTACAAATTTAAACATACACTCACCTTAAAAGCTAGCAGTTGTACTCCTAGATATTTACCTAAAAGAAATACCAAAAAAATAAATACCTTCCACAAAAACATGTATAGGTATGTTCAGGATCTATTCATTCAAGGGCTGGCTCAGTGGAGTAGTGGTTAAGGTTGCATGCTCTGCTTTGGTGGCCTGGGGCTTGCCAGTTTGGATCCCAGGCATGGACCTATGTACTACTTATCAAGCCATGCTGTGGCAGGCATCCCACATATAAAATAGAGGAAGACGGGCACGAATGTTAGTTCAAGGCCAGTCTTCCTCAGCAAAAAGAGGAGGATTAGTGGCAGATGTTAGCTCAGGGCTTATCTTCGTCAAGAAAAAAAAAATCTACTCATTCATAATAGCCCAGACATAGAAGCACTCCAAACACCCTCAACTGGTGAAGGGGTAAATCACAGAGAGGTACATCACAGGGGTAATAGTGACACATTTGTGTACTATTGCAAAGTAAATAGGAAAGAACTACTCAGATACGCAACAACATGACTGAATTTCAAACACATGAAGCTAAGTGCATTCAAGTCTGACATGAAAGACTGCATCCTGAAGCACTGCATTTATATTATATTTAATAAAATGAAAAAAATAATTAAAAGAGAAATTAGACTGAACTCAGAAAGTCTTTTGGGGGGTGATGGAAACGTTCTATGTCTTGGTGGTCATTGCACAGTCTTATGCTTATGTCAGAACTCTTCAAAGAGTACACTTAAAATTGGTGAATTTCATTGTGTTTATATTATACTTCAATAAATGCGCATTCTTCATAGTTTATCCTCTAGGAAACAAGCGTGTTATGGAAATAATGTTAATCAAAATTTATTTACTGTTGGCTTTTGGCAAATTATCTAGCCTCAGAGTGCCTCTGTGTCCTAGTTTTAAAAATATGTATACTAGTAACTCCTTCTTCTGACTTAGAAAATAAAGTTGATAATCTTAGGAGAATGCAAACATACCTCAGAACCCGCTAGCTTACTGGATCTCAAACGTTTCATTCCTGAGGATCAAATGCAATACCTGTTATAACACAGATTCCTGTCCCCTGATCCCAGACAATGTGATCAAGTTGATAAGGGTTAGCCCATGAATTTGCATTTCTAACAAGACCCCAGGTGTATCTGATGTTTCAGGCACATGGGCCGCAATTTGTGTCACATTGCACTAGATAGTTTGTTGATCCTAGGTAAGATTACTTGAACTTGTGGGTTCTACAGTCCATGTAGGATCTATATACCCCTTTGTTGATCACCCAGTTCTCAGCTCTTTTCTTTCTTTCTTTCTTTCTTTTTTTTTTTTTTTGAGGAAGATTAGCCCTGAGCTAACTGCTGCCAATCCTCCTCTTTCTGCTGAGGAAGACTGGCCCTGAGCTAACATCCATGCCCATCTTCCTCTACTTTATATGTGGGATGCCTGCCACAACATGGCTTTTGCCAAGCAGTGCCATGTCCACACCCGGGATCAGAAATGGAGAATCCTGGGCCGCCAAGAAGCGGAATGTGAAAACTTAACCGCTGCACCACCATGCCGGCCCCTCAGATCTTTTCTTGTTGGAAGAGGGTCCCAAACAGAAGACCCCTGCAGATTTATGGATCTATGGGCTGAGGGAAGGAAAAGGGGAAAGAACTAGGAAGGGAAGTTACTCAGTACCGAGTCAGAGTGGGGAAAAATTGTCTCAAGCTTCCCTCCTCTCCTCCGGATAAGGAGGTCTCAGCAGAGGCACTTAAGGAAGGCATATGATGAAGGCTCCCCTGTAAAAAGGCTTCTGAATGGAAGTATCTGGAACAGGAATGCAGATATGCATGAGAGCACGGCTGAGAGAGAGGGAGGACGGAGTCCTTGACAGCGACTCCGTCAGACCCTGCAGTGCATTGCCTGTGAGCCAAGTCTGGTGTGGAGAGGGCAGCTCTCCCCTGTGAGGCCTGCCAGGGAAAGCCTTTGTAACTGTCCATGCCCAGGCCTGAGAAATCACAGACACCCCTCCCTGGGTGCAGTCCCTGATACCGCAGGGGAGTCTAGAGGGTCTCCCATGGCATCAATAACATATCTGCATCCTTGATGTTCACTGGCTAGTCTTCTTTCTTCAAGTGGGCTCTTACGGTAGATGATCTACTACTGGCATTCATAAGGATATTTTGTTTCAAATTTATCAGAATTAGAGATGAGGCGGCTGTGGCTAATGCTATGGTATCACTTACCTCTCACAAGGATTATTAAAACAGCCTCTTAAGTGGCCTTTCTTCTTTCACTACTGTACATCACAGTCAAATTTAGTCCACCAGCCAGATTGTCTTAAAAATTGCAAGCCATTCACATAATCCCTTTCCTTAAATTTTACAGCCATTTTCCATTTTGCTTCGAAGAGTAAGTGAATTCACTCCTCATGACTACTTTCTATAAAGTCCTGAAAGAACAAGACCTTGCTTACCTATCCGCTTCCTCTTCTCCTCTCCTTCTTACCTGTTCTGCAGATTCGTTGGTCCTTGCTTCTCTTTTCCAAAAATGACAATCATTTTCAATGTAATTTCCTCAGAGGGGCATTACGTGACTATCGTTATCTGACTGCCCCATGTAACTTTAAATACTCTGAAACAAATTATCCTGTTGTATTTTCTTCACAAAGCTTCTCAAAAGTTAATTATGTGTGCCTTTGCCACACCAGATTGCAAATTTTCTGATAGAAGAAAATTGTCTGTAACCCACTTGAAGCTAGACTGCAAGTTATATTGCTGCCATCATTGCAAGCCTGATATTTATCACTTATGAAGTTACTTTATATACGAGAGGTTAATGCCTTATTTGGTTCTTATTATTTTAATATATTAGAAAATATATTTCCTATTTACAATCAACACAATTGTTCATCTTGAAATCTTTGACCATAAACTTTACAAAGATTTTATATACAATCAGAGCTTAAATGACTTTTATGAACTGTTATTTAATATTTTCTCTCATCCTTGTTTTGTTTATATTTTCACAGGTGATAAAATTACATGTATTTGTACTTCCTTTTGAGTATTTTATTAGTCCTTAACTTTCAAATGTGGGTGAATTATTTTCTATTCACAAATTTTAAGATGTAATGAAGAAAAATTCTTGCAATATAACGTTGATAGTTCTGAATCATGATTAAGCTATATCCTGCTCTCTGGGATGATAATAATATGTATTAATAGTTCATCTAGGAGGAGCTCTTAAACGTGAAAGAAAAATAAGCTGAAATACACTTAGCCTAAATAAAGTGAGGTAAAGGCTAGACCACAATCAGACACAAGGTTATAATAATAACAGGTTCACACAACACTTTAAAAACTGAACTTTGGGCATCCAGGTAAGGAACTCAGTCTCAAAAACCTGTCTAGGACCCAATCCCCATTGAGTCTGAAAGGTTTAAAAAGTTAGGCCAGCAGAATCCAAAGCAAACAAGAAAGAGGCTATAGACAGATAAGAACTTGAGGCAAACACAAAATGAGAAAGAAAATAAAAGCTTATCTAACACCTGGGACTAGGGATAAGGAGACTAAGGAAAGAAAGCTAAAAGCTTTCTATCAACGCAGCCAACCCTGGAAAATCAATGGACCCCAGGGAGCTATATATGTGTTTTCTTTGGCGTCTATCCTTTCCGATGCTTATACTAAGTATTATAGAGGACTTGTAATTCAAGGTGGAAACCTGGGATTTAAACGTTATGTTTAAAAAGTATAGTAATCAACTATTCTGCATCAACAAAATACAACACACACAAAAGCATACCTACAAACAAATACATGTATATACATATGCATTGTATTCCTGAAATAAGGTAATGTGGAAGAAATCATGACATACTGATTTTTTTAATTATCTAGGAGAGGGAAGAGGATAAGAAAGCTTCATATAAGGTTTTTATAATATTTTAATAAGTTCATATAATATTTTACTATTGCAAAAGGCTCTAGAAGTTATCATCTTAATCACCGAACATATAACGATAGCAATTCAACTGGTTCCATCAGGTAATTTTGCAACACAGCATCGTCAATCTCTGTATTCCTTCGATAAGATGATAGTCTAAGTAGACAAATTCAAAAAATAAATTTAAGACTATGTTTGTGGTAAACTACTAGATAAAATGTCACTGCACCCAGACAAAAGACAAATTGTTTCCCATGGTTATGAGCCCTTAGAAGCCATCTTTAAAAAATGTATGTGAGGTGCACAGCATCCTTTAACAATAATGTATTTTTGTGCCCACTCTTTAAAACATGTTTAAAAAGAATATGGTGCACACATTTTAGGAAATTCCAAGACCTAACATCTATTATTTATAGGTCCAAATTTAGGAACCCTGCACATTATAATTAGAAGTCCTACACATAATTGAAGTTCCTATGTGTAGGCACACAAGGTTGCAATTCCCCACAAGGTAGATGTGGCCATATTATTTGCCTGGCCATTGGAATGTGAGTGAAAGTAACCCACAACACTGTTAAGAAGCTGCTGAGGGCCAGTTTTCTATATCTACCTCTTTCCTGTTACAGAGTTTGTGTAAGGACCTGTCAAGATAAGCATTCTCTGTCTGAATCCCTGACTTAGGAAAACAAGCAGACCTTCCAGGTTTGAGGTGGATATGTAGCATGATAAAATGAAATGTCTTGTGATGCATCTCAAAGGTTGCAGGAGCAGGTTATGACTTCAGCATACCTAATTTATCCTGATTCATATACCAAACAAGAGCAAATTCTTGTGCTGATCCTGTGATTTTGCATTGCTGTGAGATATGCTGCTATTCAATTACTATCAAAAAAAAGAAGCATCCAGATCAGCTAGTGGGCTCTTTTGACAAAATAAGGTTTTAAAAAAAATCCTTTAAGGACCTGAAGCATAAAAGATAAGAGCAGGAGAAAATAAAATTTTGCTATATCCAAGAAGACAAGAGTTGGTAATTTTTTCAATGTGATCACTGAGAACAAAGTATGATTACTTACATTCTAGCACAGGTAAGAAAGAAGAAATTAGTGCTAATATTGAATGTAAGAAATTTAGAAGGATGGATTTGATGCACACACACATATATACACACATAGTTGTACTTATACATATTATCATGTGTTCTATGTAGCTGTATCAACATATTTATATAAATATAACGTATATTGAAAAGTGGGCATTTTTGAAAATAATTCTTTTGCTTTTTGGTATAATTTAATCACATATTGAAACCCTGTTAGACAGTTTTCTCTGTTTTTTCTTCCCACTCTTGATATTGACTAAGTGGGCTCACATAGTATATATTCTTCTGTCTCATTAGCACAGCATTTTTTTGACAGCTTCTTGTATGTTTTTGTCTCTAACTGTTTGGTTGTAGATTATTTTCACATGATACACGATGTGTAGTACTCCATTATATGTATATAAACTAAATTTTATGATTCTATTGGTGATGACAGTTTCATTGTTTGAAGAGGACTATTATTAAAAATACTCCTATGAACAATGTTATTCATTTCTCGTGATGCCCATGTGCATGCATTATTGAAGAATATTTACATAAGACTTGAATTTTTGGAGCACTGGTTATGTCTACGTTTAATTTAGTTTAATTAAAAATATTTTCAAGAGTGTTTATAACATCCACTCCCACCACCAATGCTTGAGAGTCCACATTCTCTTCATTCTCGTCAAGATTGTTTCTTTCTCCCTCTCTCTCAAGCATCTCAACTGGAGTAGAGGGCAAGAAGTGATATATTGTAGTTGGAATTTTTATTTTCTGGTTTATTAAGTAATGTGAAAACGTTTTCATATTTTCATTGGCCATTTTGATACCCTCTTCTACTATATGTGTTGTAGTCTTTTAGCCAATATTATTTCGTGATGTCTATGTTTTTTTTGATTTGAAGGAGTTCTTAACATATATTCTAAACTAAACTCTTTATTTGGTTACATATTTTGCGAATATATTCTTCTACTCCATGGTCTGACTTTTCATCTTCTTAAGGATGTCATTTTTGAAACAAATTTTTAATATAAATGTCATTTTTCTTAAAATGTCCTTGTATCCTATGAAGAAATTCCCCTAATCCAGATATTTGCATATTATTTTATTTTAAATTTTAGTATGTTTGTTGTTTTACATTTCCTACACAATTTGTTTTGGTAAGTGAGGTCAAATTGGAGTTATATTTCATTCTCTTCCGTAGGTGCACACAATTAATACTGCCTAATTCATTGAAAGAACTATCCTTCCCCAATTGCTCCATAGTACCACCTTTGTCACAAAACAAGTGACCAAGTTAGCATGCACATGACCCTGGCTTTTCTATTGTGTTCCACTCCAACCACACTCTACTCTTTTAATTATTTTAAATATAAAATAAATCTTGATATATGATAGTCCTCCAACTCTCTTCTTATCTTGAGTGCTTTTGGCCAGTTGCTTTTGCATGATAATTTTCAAAATTATAAATCCATTTCTACAAAAAAAAGAAAGAAAGGAAAGAAACTTGATGACATTTTACTAGGACTACATAGAATCCTAGATCAATTTTGCAATGGTTTGACATATTTAAAATATTGAATTTTTCAATAAAATAACATGGAATATCCTTCTTTCTTTAGATCTTAAGTTTCTCTCAATAATGTTTCATAGATTTCTATGAAGATGAATTATATATTTAAAAAAATTTATTCCTTAAATGTATTCTGCTAAATTTATTAATGTTATTGAAGTAGTGACTATTTCAATTTCATTTTCTATAAACATGTTTGTCATACATAGAGATACAATAGATTGTTTTAATAAACATCTTGTATTTAGCAAACTTGCTGTTTTCATTTAATAATTACACTATTTTGGCTATAAATTCTTTTACATTTCCTATATTCGTAAGTGAAAGACGACAGTTTTACTTTTTCTTTCCAATTCATAGACATCAGATTTTGCACTCACTTGAGCTTCCATTACAATGTTGAATACTAATGATGATAGTATCCTTGTCTGTTTTCACTGGCAGAATGAAGCTGTCAGTAATTTACCATTACATTTAATATAACAATTTTAGGTATATATTCTTTATCATATGAAGAGAATTCCCTTCTACTTTTATTTTGCTGCTTTTTTTTTTCAAGGAGGCTGATTTATATCTATTGAGATAATCATAAGAAACTTCTCCTTGTTTACTAACATAATGAATTACATTGATTTTCAAATTTAAAACAACTTTGCACTTCAATTTCTTTGTGATTATATGAGATTATTGGCCTATAAATTTAATTTCTTGTAATGTCCTTGTTGAGTTTTGTTTGCTTATATGATTTTTAAAGAGTTTATTTTCTTAAAGCAGTTTTATGTTCACATCAATATTGAGAGGAACAGAGATTTCTATATATCCTTTGCTCCCACACATGCCTAGCCTCCCTCTTTATCAATATCAGTCACCATAGTGGTACATTTGTTACAATTGATGAACCTACATTGACACACTATTATCACAGTTTTACATTACAGTTCACTCTTGGTGGTGTGCAGTCTACAGATTTGGACAAAAGTATAATGGCAAGCATCCATCATTATAGTATAATACAGAGTATTTCCCTGCTCTATAATTCTCTGTGCTCCACCTATTTGTCTCACCACCCCTCCCCAGGAAACTGCTGATCTTTTTACTGTCTCCATAGTTTTGCTTTTTCAAGCATGCCATATATTCCAAATCATATAGTATGCAGCCTTTTCACATTGACTTCTTTCAGTTAGTAATATGCATTCAGGGTTCCTCCATGTCTTTTCATGGCTCTACAGTTCATTTCTTTTTAGCGCTAAATAACATTCCATCACGATGTACCATAGTTTTATTTATGCATTCACTTATTGAAGGGCATCTTGGTTGCTTCCAAGTTTTGGCAATTATGAATAAAGCTTCTATAAACATCTATGTGCAGGTTTTTGTGTGAACATAACTTGTGCAATCCATAATTGCTAGATCAAATGGTAAGAGTATGTCTAATTTTGTAAGAAACCACCAAATTGTCTTCCAAGGTGGCCGTACCATTCTGCATTCCTATCAGCAATGAATAAGAGTTCCTGTTGCTCCACATCTTCCTTGGCATTTGGTGTTATCAGTGTTCTGGATTTTGTACATTCTAATAGATATGTAATGGTATTTCCTTGTTGTTTTAATTTGCATTTCCCTGATGACGTATGGCGTGAAGCATCTTTTCCTATGCTTACTTGCCATCTATATATCTTCTCTGGTGAGCTGTCTGTTAAGGTCTTTGGCCCATTTTTTAATCTTTTTTGTGTGTTTGTTTTCTTATTGTTGAGTTTTAAGAGTTCTCTGTATATTTTGGATTATAGCTCTTTATCAGATGTGTCTTTTGCAAATATTTTCCCCCAGTCTGTGGCTTGTCTTCTAAGTCTGTTGACATTGTCTCTTGCAGAGCAGAAGTTTTTAATTTTAATGAAGTCCAGCTTATTATTATTATTTTTCTCTTCATGGATTTGCCTTTGATGTTGTATCTAAACAGCTATCACCATAGCGAAGATTATTTGTGTTTTTTCCTATGTTCTCTCTTAGGAGTTTTATAGTTTTGTACATTACATTTAAGTTTTGATCCATTTTGAGATAATTCTTCTGACAGGTATAAAGTCTGTATTGAGATTCATTTTTTTGCATGTAGATGCCCAGTTTTCCAGCACTATTTGCTAAAGAGACTGTCTTTGCTGTATTGTATTGCTTTTATTCATTTGTCAAAGATCAATTGACTATATTTATATGAATGTATTTCTGGGCTGTCTATTTTGTCTTTGTTGAGTTTTAACATTAAAATTTTGTTGGCCACATAAAACAAGTTTGAATTTTTGTCTCTTCCTGTTATCACAAAAAAAAATTTACGAAAGGGTCATATTGTTTCTTCCTTAAATGCTTACAAAAATTATCCTGTTGGAGTCATTTTTCTGGGAAGAAGTTCAATTTTAGATTTTATTTTTTGAATACATATCATACTACACAAAATTTCTTTTTGTCAGGTTTTCTATGTTACTTTATTTCAAAGCATTTATCCTTTTTCATGTACATTTACTAAATTATTGGCATAAAATTTTTACACATATCTTCTCATGATCAGCTTATGAAGTACTGAATCTATAGTGACATGATATATATATGTATATATATATATATATATATATATATATACATATATATTATAAGTATTTTTTGTGGAGGCTGGGGTGCTGATTTTCCCTTCTGTTTACCACCATTCTTGTTCGGTAATTGTGATGTTTATTACTGTTATAAAGGAATTAACATTGAATTTTTATCTTTATATTTGCTGTTATCTCCTCTATGTGTTTTTATTTATGCCATTAATTTCCTATCTTATCTTTATTATTTTTCTACCTTATTTTCCTATGGGGTCAATTTGCTGTTCTTTATCTGAAAATTATGATAAATAAACTTTATCTAATTACAAAGTTTAAGCAAACTATATGGAACAATGTACCTAAAGCTACAGAATACACATACTTTTAATTTTATGTATTACTTTACAAAAATTGACAATAGGCTTGTTCATAAAGCCAATCTCAAAAACCATGGATGTCATGCAGAATATCTTTTGACATACATATTTTGAAGTGAATAGCAATAGCTAATATTTTCTTCACTTATATAAGCAAATCATTTTGACATATAAATGCATTTAATTGTCCCAGTCTACTATGGATCACATAAAATTATTACTGAATTTTTGCTATTGACATTTTAGCATTTAGGAAAGTGAATTCATAATACCATTAGTGAACATAATTTGGCTCAGAGGACTAGAAGGTTGGGAAGGTAGGTTTTAATCCTGAACCATCTGATTCCATGGTCTACTCTTGCAGCTTGAGTGTTTCTATTGTCTGTACCTTCTCTTTCCATCTGCCTAAGGGGAGATCAAAACAACATTGTGTGGTTAGTCCACACTTTGCTTTCAGGTTCCACTGCAGCTGTATTCTCATGAGTAGTCACCGCATTATTGTCAGGTAGAATTGTTGAAGGAGAACGCAGAGACAATGCTTGAGGGATCAGGCTTCTACTGCACTCCATGTCTTTTCAGTCTCTGGCCTTCATCAAAGTCAGCTTTTAGGACTCTTGCTTTGTCTAGAGAAATCAACCACCTTCTAGGTTATTTGCTTAGTAGCCAATTTCTAACCACGGGGAGACAGAGTCTCTCTGGTTAATGCCAGATTGTTCTCTTTTCTCTTTCATTCAGATCAGTCCTCTTTGTACCACATTTATCACATGTGCAAACTTCCTTAAACTCAAGACCCAAAGTAGCCAAAACACTTCAATATTTGAAGATTTCTTGCTCAGTTCCCAAATGCAAAATCCTTTGATTCCAGTATTAAACAATGTTACAATTTAAATAAGTGTTTTGCTCATGCTTAACAAGTGTTGGCATCCTCCAAACCCAGCATATATTAGGTACGTCTCTAATCTTCTCCCTATCTCTGATTAAAATTGACAAACTAGAACCTGTTATCTGCAGCTCCCCTCTTCGTGGTACTGAGTCTTATAAAATCAAAGCTTTTGGTAGCAAGGAATCTGCTAAGTCAAGGTAAAAATACATTTAATATAAGATTACTGGGTAGGTCACAAATTCAGCAAATAAAAATACAAGGTGCTTCGGATGTTAGGTCAGGGCCAGTCTTCCTCAGCAAAAAGAGGAGAATTGGCAGCAGATGTTAGCTCAGGGATAATCTTCCTAAAAAAAAAAAAAAATACAAGGTGCCCAGTTAAATTGGAAATTCCATTAAATAACAGCAACAAAAAAGTAGTGTATGGGGCCGGCCCCAGGGCCAAGTGATTAAGTTCATGTGGTCCACTGTGGTGGCCCAGGGTTTTGCCGGTTGGAATCCTGGGCGCAGACATGGCACTGCTCATCAGGCCGCATTGAGGCAGCATCTCACATGCCACAACTAGAAGGCCCGGCAACTAAGATATACAACTACATACGGTGTTGTTTGGGGATATAGGGCAGAAAAGGAAAAAAAAAGAAAAAGAAGAAGATTGGCAACAGTTGTTAGCTCAGGTGCCAATCTTTAAAAAAAAAAAAAAGTAGTGTATGTCCCATGCAATATTTGGAATATACTTATTGAAAATAATATTTGTTTCCTACCTGGAATTCAAATTTAACTGTGCATCCTGTATTGTATCTGGTGATCACGTTCAGGTAAGCAATACAAACACACACACATGTGTAGAAAAGTGGCCCATACCTCATAGCAAGACTTTCAAAATTACGCGGGAGGGGGGAGGGGTTTCCCTGCAAAATAGTACATTTGTATCATGTTGAGCAGCTTAAAATGCTTTTTTTCCTTATTGTATGTTACTGAATGGAGATTACATATCTCTATATTAGCTGCAAATAATAAACTAGAGGTTTTTTTTAATTTAAATAAATTTAGCAATTTATTTGACAAGTGAAGTTGAGACCCTTCCCTCCAGGCCAGGTCATTCCCTAGTCTTAGTCAGGAAAGAATTCTAGACAACAAGCTCAGACAGTCTAATTTAATTAGGAAGCTCAAGTTAACTAAATTGGGGGTGGGGTGGGATAATCAGAAGGCTGGCCTGGAACCTCTTGTGGACTGGCAGTCTTGGTTGCATGGGGCTGGGAAGGAAAGCAACCCTTCCCCTCCAAGGCAAGGTACAGGCTATTTGGCAAGGAGAGGTGAGGGGTGGAACCCCACTGTCAAAGAACATGCCAGTTGAAGGAGGCCAGTTGAAGTGCATACAGTATGGGGACCATTCAGGCAGCTTGGTCCATGAGGCTGGGTGTCAGCGAAGGTTGAGGGCTCAGGCTGTTCACAAATACTTGAGGTTCACCTGGGAGATGCTGACACCTCTGACTCTCCTCATGCTCTCAGGGAGGCAGCTTAGGGTGTCCAGTACCTCCTGGGAGTCCCATTGCACACCCAGCTGGGTGAGCAGTGTGGGATAGGCTTCAGAGAGACCAAAGAAAAGACCTAGAGACAGCAAATGAGACATATAGGTTTATTGGGAATCACTTACAGTGAATGTCCAGTGGCGGCTGGCTGGACAGAAATGTGCACCCGCTACCACCCACGGAGAGAAGCTGGCTTAAGTAGGCAGAGGAACAAAGGCTGTGTGCTTGCCAAGGGGGATTGTCCCTGTATGACCTGCATTCCAAGGACTGGAATGCCCCCTGAAACTCCTGAGGGCCTCCGTGTTCCCTCAGTTGGAGGCAGTCTTTGTGCTAACTATCCTGGGAGAAACAGCTGGGTTGACTAAGCCCAGGACTGTTATCATCATGAGTGCTAGCGCTAGCCCAGGCAAGGGGCCCCAGGAATGCATGGCTTAAAGGGCACATAGGCTAGTGTTCCCACACTGGGTCATTTTGGCCACCCCCACGGCCCCACTTCCACTGGACCCCAGTGTGATCTTGTTGGCCAAGATCAAGGTTGACCACTGATCTCTGCCACCTGGGACAGCTTCTCTAGCAGAATGTCCAGCCAAGCAGCCTCCAGGTACTGCTGGAACTCTTCTGCCTTCTTGGCCATCTTCTCAAGCTTGACCCAGAGCTCCAATCTCTGTGGCAAAGCCTTGGCATCCTCCCGCATCTGCACAGACTCGGCTTCTGTCTGCCTGCAGAATCAGCTGAGACGTTTCTGCCTCAGCTAGGTGCTCCAGCTTGTAGCGCTAGACTTCTACCGGCTTCAGAACGCGGACCTCGAGCTCTCTCTCTCAGTGTGCGATCTCTTGCTCCTGCACTGCCACCTGCTGTGCCCGCTCCACCACCTGCATCTGTACCCACTTTTCCTCCATCTGCTGCTTAGTCTTGGCCACCTGAAGCTGACAGTCCAGCTCAAGCTGCTGGTGGTGACTTTGATGTCATACACAGCCTTCTCAGCTCCTAGTCCCTCTGCCCCTTGGTCATCTCCATCTCACTCAGGTGCTGAGCACTCACCTTTTCCTTTTTGGCTTTGGCCTCCTGGATCCCAGCATCTCTCTTGGCATCCACCTCCCCAATAGGAACATCATTTTGGACTTGAGAAGTTAGAGCCTTCCCCAAGGAGTGCAAATAGTCCTGATGATCATGAGTGTCCTTCAGTGTAGCTAACCATGCCAGTAAGTCTTTAACAATTTACAAAAAATGGTTATTGCTATTGTAATAAAAAAACAAAAAAGTCTTCTTCTCATTAAAAGGTCTTTGTTCCAGCCAATAAATCCCCCTTTTAACCTTAGTGTACCAGTTTTTCTGTTACTTGCAACAAAGAAACAACTCAATTTAACTAATCTCAAATTTTTCCGTTTATATATATTTCTTTTTAATTCAGTCAAGGAGGTTTTTTGTAATAGTTCAACATATTACTGTTTAATCTAGTAAACTGAAAACTCTTTATACCTCAGTTGTGGTGTTAAATTATTTTGTTATATTTTGGACGTTCCATGCATTGGATACATGGCCACACTTTTGTTTTTTTTTTTTTTTGAGGAAGATTAGCCCTCAGCTAACTACCGCCAGTCCTCCTCTTTTTGCCGAGGAAGCCTGGCTCTGACCTAATATCCGTGCCCATCTTCCTCTAGTTTATACGTGGGACGCCTACCACAGCATGCCTGCCAAGCAGTACTATGTCCGCACCCGGGATCCGAACCAGCGAACCCCGGGCCACCGAGAAGCAGAACGTGCGAACTTAACCGCTGCGCCACCGGGCCGGCCCCAATGTGGCCACACTTTTGGTCTTTAAGTTTAGTGTATGAGAAAAACCTTCTACAATAACATGATCTGCTCCTCATTCTCTCTCTGCACCTGTGTATAAAATAACCACACATTCCAGACGAAAAGCCCTATGCCCTTCTCTCTACGCTTATCTTGTAAAGAGAAAGCTGTAGTTTCCGACAATCTATAACACTAGTGGATTTGAAGGGGCGAGGGCAGATCATTAATTGATGGGAATTATAATGAGCTGTTGTATATAATTATACAACTTCATAAAAATCTGGGAGTAAATTACTCCAATCTTAAAAAAAAGAAGTCAAAAAATACATGAAGTTAGTCAATGAGAAAGGAAGATTATTCTTTTAAGTTTACTGATTTCAGATGTAGAGGCTATGCTATATGTCTTAGAAATAGTACTTGAGAGGTAGTTAACATAAAATGTTCTCATGTTCATAGCTGGTTATGATCTTTGGGGTTGAGAAATTTTCTTTGGAACAATAAGTTAAGTGGGAAGAGATCAATAGATATATTTTTTATGGAAAATTTCGACCTACTAACTACATTATAAATATATAACTTTTATATATTTATTATAGTATCTGCTGAAGTGAACTATATTACCAAAATAAACAAACAAACAAACAAAACATAAGTGAGTACTAAAATTCTAGAATGGAATACTAAGGAGCAATATGTAATTGAGTTTCCTGCACATATATTTACTAATGGAACAGATAACCATCTATAGTGATTGATTAAAATCATAAAAATCTTTTAGGGCATTTACTTAAACCAGGAAATTTAAAGTGTAGTGCCATATTATGATTTCTCTGGTCCATATGATCTGAGTGCCTATTGATCATTTAATAATCACTGTTTTGCCTTTTTACTGACACATAAAATATCCACATATGCTATTTACTAGCAAAGAGATGACACTAATCTGAATATCCACCCACAAAGATAGCCAGGAACAGAATTCCGGCAAACAAAGATTATCTCCCTATGATATTAATTATACTATCATTAGTTCCAAGAGCCCAAGGCCACTTTTGGATAAGATGCTGAAATAATCCATTCTAACAATTTCCAAATTAGCCTACAAAACAACTTTTAACAAAACCTGTGAATTAGATCATAGTGAATTAGATCATAGCCCACCTTGGGACTTTTGTTATGCTCCACATTCAGTCGAAACATGACTAAACTCCTCCTGTTGTAAGGAAGATGCTGTGAATTTCATCAAGGCCAGAATTTCACAACACAGTACTGCAGCTCAGTTATAACCCAATATGGTTTACTTCCCAGAAAAGCTGGACATTTGGTCCTGTGGTTGATTAGATTGGGTCAAACTGGGAAGGCATTTTAATATTCACTGTTTGGTTAAGCTTCCGTTCTCAGTGGTCAAAAATAAATAACAATAATATTAATGATAATGAGAAAATAATAATAATAATAATAATGCAATATTTGCTACTTAGAAAAATTAACTTAAAACATTTTTCAATATTATCCTTAAAATTTACACAGTGACAGGATAAAATGCATAGAAACAATGAATACTATGGTATAAATAATAAATAATAAGAATTTGGTAATATTTCTTAATAACAAAATGCTACAATTAAAAAGAAAAGAAGCCCTCTTTTATTTAATAAGACTTTTTGGTAAAATATGCTTGTAAATAATGTTTTTTAATTGAAATAATGTGTATAAAATGGATTATTATTAGGAGAAATTATATTTTACAAATAAGATAAAAATTTTCTTTTTTTCCCTTTCTCGAAATAGCAGCAGCTCAGTTTTCTAATTTAAACAATTTGCTGTTACATATTTTCACCAGAAAAAAAATCTAAAGACAAAAAAAAACTAAAACCACACACACACACACAAATCCTACCTCGGTTGTATACTTCCGTTATGCATCATGCATTGTATCACTAATAATCATTTAGCATTGGGCCAGCCAGCCTGGTTGGTCAAAAATTTAAACATATATTTTCAATATATAGGAGTTTGTAAGCTCAATAAAAGACACATCTCTTATAAAAATTAATGAATGGGAAAATAAGATCTCTGTGTCCACTTTCCTATACTTTTTGAATTTGAGATGTGTATCTATAACCTGTACAGTATGATATTTTGCTATGTATTTATTTTATACACAAATATGCTATTGAGCTCTAACAAGAGAATCTAATAATGACTTGTAATCTCCCCCACATGGAAAAAACCTCATAAAATAAGCTTTGATATATTTCTTCTTTTTGTTGGATAGAGTTTCCAACAGCCAATCAGTGTCTCTACCTAAAATGACCACAAAAGTCAACAAAACATAGATATAATCTGTTTGAAGGAGTGGAAAGCTAACTGTGTCAATCAGAATTAGAGAGACAAGGGCCCAGAGCAGGAGAAATCTTGAAGAAGTGACCTAGCTCCTGTAGCCACTTCTACTCTAAGACAATTTCCTAATTCTGATTAGAGCAGGAGGTTAAAGATCCAAATCACAGCCCAGGGGATAGCTCTGTGACTAGACAAAGATGCCGGAAGAATTTCTAGTGCAGACGTGGGGACTTCAATGACAAGATATGACTGGTTTCCCTCAATACATTTGCTGAATACTAGAGTTAACTGGAATTCATGACTAAAATCGTTAGCAAAAGTTCTCCGACAAGCAAACAGGTCATTTTTCAAAGCTCCATTAGGCAAATATTAGAGGTCAAAAGCCACTAGAGCAACGGGTCTACAAAATAAAAGAGAATTATAGTTGAAAACTTTGGAAACCCAAGAGCGAATGAAAGGTAAATCTAGATTTATAAAGAATGCAATACAGCCTCAATTCAAGACAGTCCATAATTAATGAGAATAGCCACTACTCTATTGATCATTTCCAAAGGAAAATAACATTATCTGAAGATTCTAAAGTTTTTTATTTTTTCCCAAAATATCTAGCATTGCCAAACTTTACTAGGTTCACGTATATACACACATAAACACAAACACAAAATAGATCATTTGACTAAAATGAAAAAAAAAAATGAACTATACCCACAGGTAATCCAAGTATTGGGGTTACCTAACGAGGATTTAAAATAATTCCAATTAAAATGTTCCAGAATATACAGAAAACTATGAAAAAAGAGAAAAACGCATAGAGGATTTAACAGTAAATTGGAGTCTATAAAACGAATTTTAAAAATCTAGATGCTCTAGTACATATGAAATGAAGAACTCTGAAATGAATTAACAGTAGCTTATATACAGCAAAAATAAATAAATGAGTGATGAACTGGAAGATAGGTCAACTCAAGGTATCCAAACAGAAGCATAGGAAAGCAAAGAGAAAGGCACAGAGACAAAGAGACAGGTAATTTTTGCAAAATATAATCTGCTACTCTTTCAGCTGCATTTTTGTTAACATGTGTTTTATTTCCAGTTCCCTTATGTATAAATGTTAACAAGATACTCAATGACATATATACATTCACCAAAATCCAAAGCATCTCATATAGTGTTAAAGCACTTATTGTTAGAAGAATGCAGTAAGTGGAATAGTGTTTGTGGAATGTCTCTTGTGGCCCATGCTCAAGCTATTCCTAATAACTTAACAGATTGATCAGGGTCCTATATTTTAGATGGTTAAATTAATCATTAGTCATGTATCCCACTACAAATTATACGCTATAACAATTAGTCATATATGCTATATATATCCCAAAATTTCTTGGCTAGCTTTTCTGAAAAAGACAATGGTATAATATAAGCAATATAATGAATCAAGTTACTTTTGATGGTAATCAACTCTACACATCATCTCACCAGGTAGTAACAGTACACTGGAAAAATCAGACACCCTAGGGGAGGAACAGTGAATGAACTCTTTAGGAGTTTCCAACCAAAAAAAAAGAAAGAAAGAAAAAGAAAAAGAAAAGAAGAAGAATATATGCTTGACTTTCTTCAAAATTGAGATAAAACATAAAAGGAAACCTTAGCCAACTCTATGACAGTCTAGCAGTGAATTTTCTACTTTAGCCAGTCATCATACCCGGCAGCAGATGCTATTAGAGGAATTACATAATTCAAGCCATAAGACTGAACATTTACCTTCCAGGAAATATCTAGTTTTCTCAGAGCCCAGCAGGGACACTTGCAAGTGAAGATATTTTGAGTGTAGTATGCCTCTACTACTTCTACAGAACTACAGAATGTAGTTCTGCCATTCTTCCACTGAATGCAAAATTTCTGCTTTCAAAAGTTCCAAAATTTCTATTTAGCGTAACAATAAAACAAAGTGCAGACTTGCCCAACATCCAACGCTAAGCCGTCAACGGTAAATTGCTCCCATTTACAGTCTCATTCATTCCAATCGTGCATTCTGGTACAGGTGATGCTATCATACCGTGGTACAGATTAATCTACAGTTTCACCATAACACTGGTGACTGCTGCCATAGTATGAATTTACCCTGCAGCTTTCAATTTTAGTCATCTGATTGTGTCCTCTTGTCTTCCAGTGTATTATGCATCAAAATCTATTCCCCCTCCAAACTTTTGTTATCTACCCAAGGCTATATAACTTTATACTGTACAATCTTAGAACCCCAGCTAGAGATTTGGTGAAAGATACTGACCCTCAAATCACTCATCCTCTACCACTACCACATTGAAAGACTGAATTTATTCAGTACCTTGTTTTAATATCTTGGTGTTTTTTTATTTAATCTCCTTTTACAGTTTTGGATTTATATGTATTCAAGATAGGATAAAGGGAAAATATTTGACAGGTTCTTTTAGCTGCTGTGTTCCCTGGCCAGGAGTTAATTTTCCTCCATCCAGATGGCAACAATGCGCCAACTAGCTTTTTGTTCCCTTTTTTTGTTGTTGGCCCAGGACCACTTCATTGCAACCAATCTCTGCTTCTGTCATCATATTTCTTTCTCTTACTCTCACCATCCTGCCTTCCTCTTATAAGGACCCTTGTGATTACATTATCTTTATCCAGATAATTCAGGAAAATCTTAAGCTCCTTCGCTTAATCATACACACAGATTCTTTGGCTATAAAGTAACATGTACATAGGTTTAGAGGATTAGCACATGGCTTCTTGAGGGGAGGGTCATTTTTCTTCCTGCCGCAGTTTCAAATATGTCTCAATTTTTTCTTTGTTTGATTTTGTTTACTTTGCCTTCCCATATGAGTGGATGTATTATCATTTAAGGGATTGGCAGCAACCAGAAAATATTTCATAGCCATTTCCTAATTTTTATGCCCTCCCCATTTTTTGCAATCTACCCTGAAATGCCCATTCTGCTTTTTCAGCAGCAATGGTCATGGGTTTGGACTGACAATCAAATTCTTGAAAAAAAATAAGCTTCTATCAATATCAAGTGTATTTACCTATAGCTAAGAGAGGATTTTCTCTTTTTCTGAGGTTGAGAGAACCAGCACAGTGTAGCTAACATCCATGACTTCCAGCCACCATTTCCAAAGGCCCAGATATTCTTCAGTCTAGATGTGTGTAATTATGAGAGACGAACGTAGCTGTTTGAGGAAGAGGTCGGCTCAAAGAAGCTGTAGTTTCCCTTCAGTGACTACTCTGAGCTGGTCACATTACTCCCGTTAGGCCATGTGACTAGCTAGTTACAAAATCGTCAAGGGACACATAACCAATAGCCATTATTCATTATCTAGTTATTCATTACTTGATAAATAATGTTGACAATGAGATACAGATGCTTAATTCAGTACATAGCCGTGGGCCAGATTCTCATTTATTATCCATCCAATACAATCAAATTCCTAATAGTTCCTTGAGTTGATGTTGCAAAGTGGATTTAATCAAGAATCAAATCCTCAGATATTCTTGTTGCTAGAGGAAAGACTACCAAAATAGTGATTAACCCTTTCCTTCTAGTATCTTTCATCATATTTTGGAAATTTGTGTCCATTATCACTTCAAATATTGGCTTTCTGTATCCTCTCTCTCCTCACATTCTCGGATCCAAATCACCCATGTTTAATACTTTCACTGATTTCCACAGTACTCTAGTCTTGCTCTCTCTCTCTCCTACCTCACGTGTTCTACTTTTGCTGTTACTGACACTCCTTTCACTGAGATGTGGGGTCTATGTTCCCTCCCATTGAATCTGAGGTTAGCCTTGCGAACTACTTAGACCTTTAGTGGCTTTTGAAGGTAAGACATAAAAAAGATATAGCTTCTATCTTTCACCCCAAAGACACTTGCCTTTCGAATCCCACCACAATCTTGAGAGGAAGTCAACATGGAGAGTCCATGTGGACAAGCCAGGCCAAGGTAGCAAGTAAATGAGGTACTTCTGTTTGTCAGTCAGCATCTTTCTTCAGACATACGAATTAGTGACCCTTCAAATGATGTTAGCCTCCAGACTTGGAGTCTTCCCTCTTAGGCCCCAGACATCATGGAGTCGAGATAATCTATCCCTACTGTGGTCTCTCTGAATTCTTAACCCATGTTATCCAGGAGAATAATTGGTGATTGTTTTATGCTGAGATAATTTGCTTACAGTTTTGAGGTAAGCTTTGAAGTATTTTGCTACCCAGCTGTAATAACTAGAACAGGGAATGATAAGGGAATGAAGGGCAGTCTGCCGCTACTGGGTAAACATATACTTCATCTGAATATGAGGAATAGTAAATGGGGAATATCTTTGGAAAGATTTCATAGGTGTTGGTGAGAATGGCAGCATGTGTTGGTGGAATCATGGGATTATAAAATTCTCTATGTCTCCTACAAAAATTTGCCATTAGCCTGCCAGATATAATTACACCAGGCCTGGGACTGCATGTGTTAACCTGGCAAAGGGAAACTTCTACTCAGGACTGTATTTTAATTCCTCAGAATAAGACAACAGGGGGTTCAAGAGTGACTTCCCTTCAAAGACTAAACTAGGATGGATTATATGTCCTACCCAACTTCCTACTGGTAAAGGTAATCCCACTTTATTTTATTTTTCTAACACTGCTCCTTCCAGGGACCAAACCAAAAAGGAAACTCTGATGAGTCTATTCTTGAAACTTGCCCTGCGGGTTGCCATTATGGATGGCTCAATCAGAGACTCCCATTCAGAATGTCAAGTCTGTACAATGACAGGAAGTAAATGGAAGATGAGGGAAATTGTCACAGAAAGTAATGAAGTCCATAAATGGATAATGATGCTGAGGAAGAATACCATCACTCTCTTCAAAGACCTCATATCAGCATAAGAGAATATTCAGGCTTGTTTCTCTCAATTGTGTGCCAATTCATGGCCAATTCTCAAAGACATTCCTGATTTGTTATCCTCTGAGAAGAACTGAATGAATTCAAACTATGAAATTTACCTGACAAGTATACTTTGATGATTTGAGGAAAAGACATCAATCTGTGTCCTATGATATTCCACTTGAATATAGCAGCGTGGAAATTTTCATTTGGGTTACATTTTTTATTATTTTTATAATATTGGGTTTTATTCAGCCTGGAGATAAATCTTCCCTTTGAGCTTGACTGGATTTACTCTGACTGGCATACGACATCTGATGCATGTGTTGCTATGAATCAGAATGACATGCTGTTCAGGCAATTTCCTAGGAATGAAGGACAACACATTTCCTAGCGGACACAGTTCTAATAGGCATATACATTATACTTAAATTGCTTCAATGCCACAAGTATTCAATGGACACAACACTTGTAGTAGCGTAATCAACACTGGTCCTGATTCATAAGAGAGCCTTGGGGATCTTGGGAACTAGATTGAATGTGTGGAGCCAAAAGGAAATTTATTATCTGAAGGTTAGGGCACAATGATGATGACAAGATAACTCCTAGGTGGGGACCCTAATGTCATTCACTTCTAAGAAATTGTTCATGTTTGGTAATTAACCTAGAAAGTTGATGGAGCAACTGCTTCAAAGCCAATTTTGAATTAATCTCACTGGAAATCTTGGACAGAGTGCATACTTTCATTTAGAAAAGTATTTAACATGTTAATTTCACTGCATTCTGATATGTTTAAAGGACATGACTAGGAGTGCTGAAGGCTCAGGATAGTGGGGTCAATTTGGGGAAATACTATGGACTGCTTATATAATGCAAAATCATCACTACCAATTTTACTACTTACTGCTGCATCCTCTTGGCCCCTGTGCCCAGAAATAAAAGAAACTTACATTTCCTCTGATACATTCTTTGGAACAGTTAGATTAACGATCAACACCATGTTGATTCCATGGAAGGCAGAAGATTGGCTTTCCCCAGTGATATCTGGAAACATGCGTCAAAGAAAACATGTTCTTTTTGGCTTTGTCATAGTTATTCCCCAAGATGATGAAACTTGGACTTTGCATAACAATTATTCCCAAGGACTCTAAGATAGGAAACGTAGAGTATATAGGAAAGAGCATTTTGGGTTTTTTTTCCCCGAGAAAATATAAAACACTGACATTAATATTAAATAATGTGTGGTGTGTTAATCATTATATTAATGCCTTTTCAACAACTCTATAGGGTGATAAATGTATTTGTGGTTCAAATGTATAGTCAAATAAGAATGAAAGTATGTAGAAAACTACCCCCAAGAAAAAAATACATTTTAAAAAGGTGGCTTAAAATTCAAACTCATATAATACACATGGAGACTGATAATAGAAAAAGGAAGAAATAAATTTAGCTTTGGGAAAGTTACACACACCTTTAAAACTTCTATCAACGTCTGTAGAAACTTGCAAGTAACAGTAAGGAAAGCTGTATGGAAAATATTCCAGTTGGTAAAGGACCACTAGAAAATTTCTCAGGGCTATGGACATGTTTAACATGTTTGAGGAGGGAATTCTAATTTTCTAGAAGTTTTTTCCCCTTAAAATGTCTCAGTAAACTTATCAAGTGTCCCAAGGATCAGGGTTGGGATAAACTGGAAGAAAAGAATTAGAAGAAAGTTCGAAGAATTTTATTACAGCCTCAGGATGCGTGAAGCTTTTGCCTGTGTTTGAATACTTTGTATAACCTTTACTCATGGAATTACTCAAGGTTGACCTAAATCTACTTTATCCTGGACAAAGGAGAATCTGAACAAAGGCTATGGGCCAGACCAAGCACCCGTAGCTCTTTGCTGAGATCGTTTATTGAGTAATGAGTAACTGAGAATGATGAGATGCAGCTTGTCTGGGGAATGGAAGTGAGTCACATTTCTCTGAGTGGGCTATGTGATTAAGCCAAAGTGATACCATAGTGGATAGCTTTCTGGAGCTGAAATTGTCTACAAACACTCAGCCTCTCAGGTTGTGAACACCCACATGCAATATGGAATGGGACATCAGATGCTGTGCATGGGAGTCAGGAGATCGTTGCTCTGCTGTTACCAAACATTTTTTGCTGTTTCCTTTCCTGTATCTTTTCCTAAAGTTCAGTAAATGTGGTGTCTGATGAAGCCACTGTTTTATCAATTATATAGTCAAGCTGAATCTAATATGCCACTGCTGCTAATAAGGTGAAACGGACAGCATGATGATCAGTCCGTGGAATGAAGATAGTTCACCAGTCATAAACCAAATAATTATAAAAACATTAAGACATATCACAGTAAGACAACTAGAAACTTAAAACACCACCTTAAAACTACCCAGAAAAAAGTACATATGGTCAAAGGAGCTGTGACATGACAGACAACCAAGTTTTCAAGAATATCCACATTTATTTCAAGTAAATGTAGAACATTTACTGAAAGTGATTATGTTTGCTGGGCCATAAAGCACGTATCAACAAATTTCACAATGTTGAACATTATTCACAGTACAATATCTGACTAAATTGACCATAGACTTGTCCATAAACAAGTTTCAAAGCATTGAAATCATGCATAATATTATCTTGACATATAATTTCAAAAAGAAAAGTAAAGGCTAATACTTTAGTCATTTAGTTAAACCGACATGGGGAAATATTTTGTCATGATGGAAACACTCAAACTAGATTGCAGTGAGGATTGTGTATTGTGTGAATTTCTTTGACATGTACACTTACAATGAATGAATTGTATGGTATGCATGTATGAACTTACCATTTTAATTTTTAAGAAATATTTATGAAAAAATAAAATAGATCATATGACATTTTTAAGTTCAGTAAATTTGGTGTCAAAGCTCTCCGAACATGGTTTTATCCTGAGCTCATTACAAGCAGAGTTTTTCCAGGGATAATAGTATGCTTAACAGTTTCACGTTTTTATATAATATGTGGTATCAATCACTTTAAGTGAAAAAATAGCCATCAGATGAATAGATATTAAATCCACTTGATTAAATTTAGAAATAATTATTGTCTTTTTAACTTTTTTTATCATGGATATTTTTCTGTCAAACTTAATAGACTAAATAAGAAAAATCAATAGGATCACTTTTAAGTATAAGCTTTTATTCAGAATGAGGCAACATGAAAATGATTCCAAAGGAGAGTTCTAATTTGGGGAAAAAAGGTATAGTTTTAGCAAGAGAGGTCACCAAAATTTCAACTAGTTTTGAGAAGAGGAAATCAAAAGAGTCTTAGCGTGAATAGCCAAAGCATTCTTGAGAAAAGAGAACAGAGTTGGAAGTATCACACTCGAAGTTATAGTAATCAAAACAGCATGGTACTGCCACAAAAACAGACACATAGATCAGTGGAACAGAACTGAGAGCCCCAAAATAAAACCACACATCTATGGACAGCTAATCTTTGACAAAGCAGCCAAGAACATACAACTGAGAAAGGAAAGTCTCTTCTATAAATGTTGTTGGGAAAACCGGACAGTCACATGCAAAAGAATGAAAGTAGACCATTATCTTTCACCAGACACAAAAATTAACTCAAAACAAATTAAAGACTTAAAGGTAAGACCTAAAAGCATAAAACTCCTAGACAAAAACATAGGCAGTACGCTATTTGATATCAGTCTTAGCAGTATCTTTTTGAATACTATGTGTCCTCAGGCAAGGGAAACAAAAGAAATAAACAAATGGGACTATGTCAATTAACAAGGGAAGTTACACAAATGGCAAGGGAAACCACAAACAAAATGAAAAGACAGCTTACCAACTGGGAGAAAATATTTGCAAATCATATATCTGATAAGGTGTTAATTTCCACAAGATATACTCATGCAACACAACAACAAAAAAATAACTCAATCAAGAAATGGATAGAGGATATGAAAAGACATTTTTGTAAAGAAGACATACAGATGGTCAACAGGCACGTGAAAAGATCTTCAACATCACTAATTATTAGGAAAATGTAGATCAAGACTGCAGTGAGATATCACCTCATACCCGTCAGAATGGCTATAATTAACAAGACAAGAAACAACAAGTGTTGGAAAGGATGTGGAGAAAAGGAAACCCTCATGTATTGCTGGTGGGAATGCAAACTGGTGCAGCCACTATGGAAAACAGTATGGAGATTCCTCAAAAAATTGAAAATAGAAATACCGTATGATCTAGCTATTCCACTTCTAGATATTTATCCAAAGAGCAATAAAAAACACTAATTTGAAAAGATATATGCACTCCTATGTTGATTGCAGCATTATTCACAATAACCAAGAATTGGAACCAAGTGTCTATCAACAGACAAATGGAAAAAGACGTTTTATACATATACAATGGAATACTACTCAGCCATAAAAAAAGACAAAATCATGCCATTTGTGAGAACATGGTAGACTCTGCGGATATTAAGCTACTCAAAATAAGCCAGACAAAGACAAATACTGTATGATTTCACTCATATGTGGAAGATGACCAAACAAACACATAGATAAGGAGAAAAGATAGAAAAGATTGGTGGTTACTAGAGGGGAAGAGGATGAGGGGAGGGTGAAAGGAGAAAAGGGGCACATATATATGCTGATGGATGGAAGCTAGACTTCTGGTGGTGCACCTGATGCAGACTATACATAAGCCAAAATATAATGATGTACACATGAAATTTACACAATGTTATAAACCAAAGTGACCTCGAAAAATAACAATTTTTTTTAAAAAAAGAGTCTTAGAAAATAAAGGAATTATTCATGTAGTTTAGCAGTCTGTGGTTGTTTGGATAGTAACAGGAGTTTAGCAAAAAAGGTAGGAGGTACAGTAGGGTTAAGTTAATCTGAGAGCCAATGCGACAATTTTCAATTCTATAGGGACTCCTGCCAGAGAGAAAATACAGTAAACCCCAGCTACACATCGACCATTTTAGCAATTGTCAGCAATTTGACAATCAGGCTTTTTTTTTTTTTTTTCTTTTCATTTCTATTCGCCCTCACACTCACTCACTCTTAGTTATTTAGTTACATGGCATAGCATTCATTTATTTACCTATTTTATTTACTTTATTTGGTTAGCTTATTTATTTATTTTTGTGGGAGCATTTTAAAGAAACTATCAGCACCATAATATTTAATTGGCTAAGACTAAGTCCTTGAAATGCAAGAATTTTTATTTTTACATACACATTATGCCATTATAATACACAGAATTACTAAAATAATTCTTTAATATCATCCATACCCAGTTCATAATCACAGCTCCTATTGCATAAAAAAAAAGACATATCTGAATTAGGATACAAGAAAAGGGCTACATGGTAAAATTAGATGACAGGATCCTAAATCATTTTCATTTTCTAATAAACCCTTTTCTTTTATTTTCTGAAGCAGTTAATTTGTTAAAGAATCAGGTCATTGATATGTAAAAGTCCTCACTTTATTAATAATAGGTTTATTAATAATAGGTTAATTAAAAAGTGAAACGTTAAACTGAAAGATCTAAACATCCATTATGCAACATATCTTTAATGGTGTGTCACAGACCTTTAACTTACTAAAATTATAACAAAGGAGTCTATCGAATTTCACTACAAAATGTTTTGTAAAATAGCAATTATGTACTAATCGCCTCTGGGGCACATCAAGGGGTAGGAAGAAGCTCTCATGTGAAATTAAGCTACTGAGATTCAACTAACTATTTGCAATTGTTGTTATTCCCCAACCAAATAAGAAATAATTGTCAACACTGCCAAAGTTAAACAATATATGAATTAGTAAGGGAAACATACCACTCCTATTCATAAAGAAAGGATTAGTGTTTACTTTCACTATACAAATTCTGTTTAATATTCAATAAAAAAATCAGATTAACAAAAGCAGGGAAATTAGAAGATTTCACATAACATTGGAGACAATATTTAGAAGATCTGTAGAATTTTAATCATGGTAACGTAAAATGTCAGCTTCAAGCTAAATGTTTATAACAGTTAGGAGTCCTCCACGTCTTCTGAAAATATTAAGCTTTCCTAGTATAAAAAAGTAGAAATATTATAATAGATAGCATAGTACCTAACTATCTTATGGACTTTAAATAGGGTGGCCATATAATTTATTATCTAAACCAGGACATAGGTAAAGTACTATTTTATGAAATTTAGATATGATCCTGGAAGGGAGACATTCTCTTAGATTTAAAAAGTATTTATGAACCATATTCTCAATTTATTTTCAGTTTTTAAAATTAAGGTAAAACCTCTTTTATTTTATTACATAAAATTAGCCATTTTGACATGAACAATTCAGTGGCACTTAATACATTCAAAATGGTGTGTAACTACCATCTCTACCTAGTGCCAAACCATTTTCAATACCCCAAAAGGAAACCTTACACCCATTAAGCCCTTACCACACATCCTCCCTTCCTCCAGCCCCAGTAACTATCACCTGAACATGTGGAAATAGTACACATTCTTATAGAAATAATTTGTTAACATAGGAACTATTTGAAAGCATATTATGAACATAAAATAATTATAAGCTAAAAAAGAAAATATAAATTTGGCAAACTATGTAAAATATACCTCATGGCGTTACACATCATGATGCTTAGCAAAGTGAGAAAACTCTAAGAATTTTCCTCAGTTTTATAATAATGTACCATTAAGAGATACATGATTTATGTAAGCATCCACATTAACATATTTGTTAAGTTATTAATGGGAAATATACATATGTAAATAAAGCATTAATTATAACTATGCTATAATCTATCAGTTGTTTTCATTAGTATTCTCTTATTTGATGTTCACAATAATAATTTTTGGTAATCGTGACACTTACTTTCATTTTTGATATCAGAAAATTATTCCGGGACATATCCAAGGACACACATTTAGAGGGTGGTAAGACAGGGATGAAATTCCAGATACCCTTCCTTAAGTTTAGTGATCTTTGCGCTATAGAACATTATGTGTTTGCATGTGTGTATGTTGTATATACCTGTGTGTGTTTTCAAGCAGTTTAAGCTGGAAGTTAGGTTCCATATGCATGTCGATGAATATGCAACTATTCATCATCGTTCATCATATGAAATAAGCAAATAACTACAACAAATGCACCAGCATACGGAGCTCCCCAATTTATCGCCTCGCCACTCTGTTAAGTCCTTGAAAAATGATGAAAATCTTCATCACAACTTTGTGTCACAGTGTTATATTCAAGTGTTCGCTTTAAAATTCATAGGGTATTCTCGGAAAACTTTGAAAAAAGTTAACCCTTAACCCTTAGCAGCTATGAGGTTGTTAGAATTCAATTGTTGAATATATAAGCCAGCAAAAACAGATCCTTAGAGAAATGACCAAAGTCCAGAGCAAGAGGAATAGTGTGTGTGGATGGGCACTGGAATGGACCAACCTTGAGAACTGAAAACAACTTTAGGAATCAACAGTCATCCACGCTTGTAGTGACCAGTTCTCTTGCTAAGTTCATCTGTAAACCCTATCTCAGATTTCACGCTAACACCATTGAAACTGCAACTCTAAAGATCACAAATGATCTCCATGGTGCTAAATCCAATAATCAATTTTCAGCCCTCATATCTTCATCTTGATTGAGCCATTGGCAATATTTGAAACACAGCATCTTCTATAGTTGCATAATATTTTCTTGTCTTGACTTCCTGTGTAGCCCACTTCACTTCTTTCCTTCTACCTCACTGACCATTCCCTATTTTTGCTTGTTTTCCCTCACTTCTTTGACAACCTAACAGTGGAAAACTTGAAGTCTGAGGCCTTAGCTTCTGTTCTTATTTATCCATACTGACTTTCTTGGTGATCTCATCCAAACTCATAGTTTAAATATTTGGCAAATCAACTTATATTTCCAGCCCAGAATTCTCGCCTGAACTTCAGATTTGATATAGTAAAACATGGACTCAAAGTCTCCACTTGAAATCTAATAGGCCTTTCACATTGAACACTTCAGTACTAAATGATTGATTCCTATGTCTGTATCATGTTCCTCTCATAAACTTCTCTAAATCAATAATTTTGCAATTCATTTTTTTCCATTGTTCCAGAAAAAAAAAATCTTAGTAATTCCTTAATCCACATTTTTTTTAATAATCATCTTTTTTTTTTTCTGAGGAAGATTAGCCCTGAGCTAACATCTGTTACTAATCTTCCTCTTTTTTTTGCTTGAGGAAGATTAGCCCTGAGCTAATATCCATGCCAATCTTCCTCCAGTTTGTGTGGGAGTCGCTGCCACCCCATGGCTGAGGAGTGGTGTCGGTCCGCGCGTGGGGTCTGAACCTGAGAACTCAGGCTGCCGAAGCAGAATGCGCCGAACTTAACCACTAGGCCATGAGGCTGGCCCCTCAATCGACTTTTTATTTTACACCTTCATTCTCACAATTCCTCTTGAATCTACCATCAAAATATTTCCACAACTGCCATTCTTGTCCAAGCCTACATGATCTTTCACCTGGCTTGTTGCAATGTTGCAATATTCTTCTAATTGGTCTTGCTTTGGTTCTTGCACACTAATAGTCTATCTTTTTTTTTAAAAAAAGAAGAGCAGCCAGAAGGGTCTTTTTGGAAAGCTTATATTATGTCACGTAATACATATTTATTTGTTAAATTCCTTGCAGTGGCTTTCCATTTTACTGAGAGTAATAACCAAAACTTTATAAGGCCCTATATAATTTAGCACTTGTTTACCATTCTGGTCTCATTTACTAATACTTTCTTACATTATTCACTCAGTTTCAGGCACAGTAAACTCTGTTTTTCCTTGAATAGAGCAGTTGAATTCTACACTGAGTGTTGTAGCTGGCGATCCTTTAGTCTGGAACACATTTCCCATATGTATCTGCATGGCTAGTCCCTCCCTTTCCTCAGTCTTTGCTTGCTTTTAATATTCTCCTTGAGGGTTTCTCCTGCCACACCATTTAAAAGTGCATCCTGATCCCAACCATCAACATTGTTTATTTCTTTTTTCAGATGAATTTTTCTCCATGGTACTTGCTACCATCTAATATCTTCTAAATTTTACTCACTTGTCTATGGTCTATCTCTCTCTGATGGAATGTGATCATCATGAAAACAAGGGTAAGTCTTTAATATTCAGTGCTCTATCCTCAGAACCTGTAACTGTTTTGACATATAGTGTGCATCAATACATCTTAATTAAATAATGAATAAATTGAGTCTGTGCATGAAGAGTGAAGAAAGAAGTAAAGGAAACATCATAAAAGCCATCTGCTTCCTTCAGAATCTTGTCTGGAGTTGATCCATTGTTCAATGAGAATTCTTATTAATATTTTCTTTTAAATTCATTGCATAAAAATATAACTAAAAAGTAGTCTTTTTTTTACATAAAAGTGGTTATTATAATAAATCATAAAGGTGTTTTAAATAATGACAATGTCAGTAGAAAATGATTAACCTCACTAATAAAAAAATGTAAAACTATTTTGGGTGCTTCCACTTACTTTCTAAAGTCTCATGATTTAGTACACACATATCATGCAGCTCTGTGACTACTCCTGATGTCAAATAAAGAGTAATAACACATCCACTATATCAAAATGAAGGCAATAAAAACACCAATATAAAAATTTGGACGTTACCATAAATAGATGATTGTGTCGTTGTCTTCTCTCCAGTTATCTCCGCATGCAAATCCCTAAGAATATATAAGGCCTGAGAGTGCAATTTGTTAGGGAATTATCAACATTTACAGGATTTCTGTGAAGTCATTTTTAATAGTTGGCTTATGTAACAAGAATTTTTATGAGTTTGTTTTAAATGCATATCTTTTTGGTGGGTGAAATCCCGCTGAGGAGCAGATTACCTGTGTGGTCACTTTTGCAGTAAAGTAAACTTTCATTTCTTTACTGAACACTTGTATATTACAGGAACTCTTCCAGGTTCTGCGTAAACAGTGGTGTACGAAACTGTTATGCTTTCTTTTGCCAGCCTGAAATTTACAAAGTAATAGAGGAAATAAATTAATGAAGAATATGTAAGCAATTATTAGTTGAGAAAATAACACATAGTTACAAAATGGAAACATGGAGTGCTCAAATTATAATTGGTTATTTAAGAAGACTTCTCTGTGAAACCCACATGTAAACTAAGGTCCGAAAGACGAGTCTAGTTAGTAAGACAAGATTTCAGGTCTGTGCAGCGCAGGCACGGAAGGTGGAATGCTTGAAAATGCGCTGGCAGAAATGATATTGATGTTTTGGAGCAAATAAAGGTAAGCCAGAATGGATAAATTGAACAGTATACAAGCAAATGCTTATAAAAGTAGAGTTTGAAGAGGTAGGTAGGTTGCACATTTTAGTTTTTATTGAGGTAACATTGGCCTATAACATTATATAAATCTCAGATATACATCATTATATTTCAATTTCTGGTAGACTACTTCATGGTCACCACCCAAAGACTAATTCCTATCTGTCACCACATACAGGTGCCCTTTTACTTCTTTCTCCCTCCTCCCTGCACCTCTCCCATCTGGTAACCATTAGTCTGTTTGCTTTGTCCAGGTGTTTGTTTATCTTCCACATATGAGTGAAATCATATGGTATTTGGCTTTCTCCATCTGACTTATTTTTCTTGGCATAATACCCTCAAGGTTCATCCATGTTGTGGAATACTGCTCAGACATAAAAAAAGATGAAATCTTGCCATTTGCGACAACATGGTAGGTAGGTTATAGATCATATAAAATATCAGAAGTAGGGAGACCATAAAATCTATCATCCAAACCCAGAGGAGTCTTCAGAATACAATGAATCACCCTAAATAAATATGCTAGGATCACAAATGTAAACCAAGATTGACCAGGTCAAACGAGGAACCTACATATAGGTCATTACTTAAATTTCAATTTTTTTAAAGCAGAAAAATTCCCTTTAGACTTTATATTAAAAGTCTTGGGATTGAATATAGAGATCTAAAGTAACATGAATAGAAATGAAGCAGTAGACCAGAAGCAAAAGGATAGGGAGCAGAAAAGATAAGAGGTATCAGGAAGAATGTGAAAAAAGGCAAGCACACTTCCAGAATGTGGGTAGCGCATGCCAGTGGTGCAAAAACTGACTATAAGGAGAAGTCATCAAGCTTAATTGAGAAGTATAGAAATTATGGTTACTTCTATTCCTGTATTCACTGAACTTTCTCACTACACCCCCACGCCCAAATGTGTTTGATTTTCATTTTCTCTTCGGATTTTAAACAAGTAAACCCATGCATTAGGTTACGGATGAAGAAACTTGAACAACTTGAAAACTAATTAATCTACGAATGCAAGATCACCAAAAGAATGTGAGGACAGTTATGTTGAATGTCTTGCAAATTTTAAATCTAGATATACTGAAATAAAAAGTAATTAAATTCTTATGAAATATTCCAACAGTTCTAGAAATTCCCACAAAATGCTTATGTCCTTATGGAATATATGCATTATAAAATGGCAGCTATGCAGAAAATAATTATGAAATCAATAAAACCGTAATCCCAACAAAAACTGTCACCATTTATATTAAATCATTTATATTGCTTCGAAGCAAGTATGAAGCATCCGACCTTCAAATATCAATAATAATATGGGTCTTTCAAACAGAGTTTGGTTCAAGAAATAGAAATCCCCCTAGGTAGTTTAACCAAAAATAAATTGATGCAGGGAATTAAATGGCTACAAAACATTTGAAAGGGCTGAGGAGTGGGTTCTTAGTAAGCTTCCAGGAATGATATTAGAGCAATGCAAAACTGAACCAGAAGGGAAGCCATTACCTCTGAAGGCACAAATGAAACTGTGAGTTCAAGAATATTCACCTCTTGCTCTCCTCTTTCCAACGTGAAGTTGAGCTCTAGGTACTAGAAAGCTGGAATGGGGATGAATCTTCCTCATTCCAGGACTGCTGACCATAGAACTTTGCCTCAACACTTTGAGGGCTGAAGAATGAACAGTGGATTCACGTTTCCAAAAGATCCGGACCTCACTTTCCTTGTGGAAAGATGTTGACGTGCTTATTAAATTCATTTACTTCTTATAGGTCTATTCAGGTAAATTCCATTTGACCTTGGACATATCAACCTTTTTCTATATCGCTGGATTTGGTTTAACAATATTCATTATGACTTTTGGGACCTATGTTCATGAAGGATATTTGCATGTGTTTTTCTTTTCTTGTACTATCAACATCTGACTTTTGTATTTGGGTAATTCTGCTTTCTTGTAGTAAGTTATTAAGAACCTCTTCCTCTTCTATTTTCTGAAAGTATGATGTATGTTACAGTGGTGTTATTTATTATTTAAAAGTTTGATAGAATTTCTCCAGTGAATTCACCTGTGTCTTGAGATTTATTTGTGGGAAAGATTTTCAGCACAAACTCAAGTTTTTATAACAAAGAATGCTGTTTAGATTTTCATTTCTTCCTCTTTCTGTTTCAGTAAGGCAAGTTATTTTAGAATTGCTTCCATTTAATCAAAGTTGTCATTATTTTAATATAAAGTTCATGTTGTTAGGAACTATATACTATTTTTAATTTCTCTTTTTCCTGTGTTTTCTTAATTAGTATTGCTTGGGGTTGGTTTATCAATTTTATTAATATTTTTGAAAAAAACACATTTGGCTTTGCTAACTTTCTTAAATATTCGTCTTTCTTCTATATGATTAATTTTCTTCTCTTATCTTTCCCTTCTTTATACTTTCTGTGGCTTTATTATTCTCTTTTTTTTCCTAGTGTATTCATTTGGAGGCTATAAGGGTTCTGGTATCAATTTCAACATGGGGAGGGAGTTTCCCCCACACTACAACGCAATATGCCAGACACCAGCTGTGTCTCCTAACAATTCACCTCAATTCTGACACTATCTACCTAGAGAGAACATCAGATCCTACAGATTAAGGGCTCAGTCCCACAAGACTGTCCCCTGCCCCACCACACCCCACTTCAAATACTAGTTGCAAGCCCAGGTCATTACCTGTGCTTCTGTCCTAACCATTACATGTTGGAGTTTCCAGTGATCCCCTCCAACTCAAGATGCCAATCACAAGTTCAGGTTGTTACCTGTACTTCTGACCCACTGGCTATAAATGAGAGGTTACAATGACCCCTTCCTTGGATTTGTTTAATTTGCTAGAGTGCCTCACCGAACTCAGAGAAACATTCTACTTACTGGATCGCCAGTTTATTATAAAAGAATGTCATTCAGGAACAGCCAGATGGGAGAGATGCATAGGGCAAGGGATGGGGAAAGGGGCCAGAGTTCACACGCCCTCTGCTGACATGCCACTCAGCACCTCCACGTGTTCACCATCCTGGAAGCTCTCCAAATCTCATCCTTTGGGGCTTTTATGGAGGTTTCATTACATAGGCATGAGCGGTTAAATCATTGGTCATTGGTGATGGAACTCAATCTCCAGCCCCTCTGCCCTCTCTGGAGATGGAGGGAGGAGGGGGATGGGACTGAACGTTCCAAACTTCAAACCACATGCTTGGCTCCCCTGGCTACCAGCCCCCATTCTTACCTGTGGTCCAAAAGTCACCTCATTAACATAACAAAAGAAAACATTGGCACTCTCAACACTCAGGGAATTTCAAGGAGTTTGGGTGCTGTGAGCCTGGAACCATGGACAAAGAACAAATAGATATGAAAAAGATATTTTGGTTACCTGAATGACTGAATATGTTTCTCTTATGCATCACCATATGGTAAAGGCTTAGACAAATGATGTCATACTGTTCTTATTGCTAATACAAACATTTAAAGCTGCAAATTTTCATCTGTTCACTGCATTTTCTTTATCCCTTACATGTTGATATATTGTCATTTTATTAATATTCAGTTTGAAATCTTTTACAAACATTTTCTTTTAATTTCTTCTTTGATTTATGGGTTACTTAGAAGTGTTATGCTTAATTTCCAAATATTTGGTAATTTTCTAAGGACATGCTTTTTATTGATTTCTAATTTAATGTACTTGTAGTAAAAGAACACATTGGGTCTATTTTTAACCCTCTGAAATTTATTATGGGTGTTTTATGACTCAGAATTTGTGTTTTAATTTGGTAAATGTTCTTCCTGCACTTGAAATAAAATGTATTCTTGAGTTGTTGGATGTGCTTAGTAGACATCAATTAATGAATTTGATTGAGAATTTTGTCCAAATATTTAACATCTTTAATGATTTCCTGTTTATCATTTTATCAGTTACTGAGAGAAGTGTGTTCAAACATTGTCAGGGTTTATACGGGCTTTCTCTGTGCTGTTCTGTCAACGTTTCTGTATGTTTAAATTTTTGTAATAAAATATTTGAATAAGATGGAAATCTTCTTAAAAATATTTAATTTTGTTAATTTACAAGTCCATTGAGCACCACATTTTTTAAATAGCAAAATTATTTTAAAAATAAGCAGACAAACAAAAATTACCAGCATATATCAAATAAAGACAGTGTGAAAAAAATTAAAGCAATATGGCACCGGTGTCTGGGAGATCTTCAACTCATTAGTGGGACATCTCCAATAGACAATTTGGGTCAACTTTGCAGAGCCTCTATAATATAACTACACAACAAAAAAAATTCTATAATGATGGAAATTTTCTATAGCCTACCAAATATGGTAGCCATTGACTATCTGTGGCTAAGTAATATGCCTAGTACAACTCAGGAACTGAAATTTTATTTAATTTGATTTAAATAATTGATATTTAAACTTAAATAGCCACTCCTAGCTAAGGGCTATCTTATTTGACAGTAGAGCTCTATAGCTTTTATTAACATTCTATTTAAAACCACTGCACAAAATAATGTGGACATTTTCTTGTCTAGCTATTCCTTTGTATTTTAGTAATGAACAGGTGATCACAGAAGTCTGATACAAATTATTACTATTTCTAAATTTAAGTTATTCCACATGGAAATAGCTGAAGTAAAAATTTATAGTTGTTTTTACTTCAAAACATTATCATTTCCATGACTATTATAATGGTGAGAAAGTGTTTCTTCGAAATATCTGAAGTTCTCAAATAAGCTTAAAAATTATTTAATAATGATTTAAAAACTAAAACCTATGTATTCAATTTACATAATTTAATATGTGATTTTTCAAAGGGAAGTGTGCACATGGGTGAATTATTAGGCTTCCATTACCAATACATCACCTTGAACATCATTAACTGAGACATTCAATTTCCATTACTTGTTCAGAGTTTGGAAGAAAATAGGTATAGTGTTTTTAGATTTTTATCTAAAAAAGTAATAAACATTCTAATCATCATATATGTAATTTATGTATATATATATATGTGTAGTGTATTACAATGTAAAAACCTTGTGAGTGACATAAATGATTACACCTAAAACATACTTAAACTGAAATTGAGTGTATATAATAGTATTTTAAAATAGTGAATGAGTGTATACTTTCTGAAGAATTTTTTTACGTTTAACTTTTTTGTGATTCTCAACACATTAATACTTCAAAGTGCCACTCTTTCTTTGAAGGGAGAGTATTTAATAATGTGGATGGAGGCTTCGTTAATTATTATTTATACACAAGAATGGATTTCTAGAAGTTAATGAGGTATAAATTTCGGGGCTCTTCACTGCATGAGCCACTTCTAGGCTCTGTACAGAATTTTGTATTCAAAATGTTATATTCTTTTTCTTAAATAAGAAACACAGATTTTATAATCCCCAGGTCCAGAAAACCCTAGTACAGAAACTGAGGAATAACAGATTAACAGTTCAACTTTTTTAAGACTTGAGAAGAGATATCCACAGAAATATCCACTATCAGTTTTCATCATCAGGTTCAAACACATGCAGTCAGTGTGATTAATTTAAAGCACTCGTTACATTATTTTTGTTTAATTATAGAGGTTGATCACTAGAGATAAAGATCTAAATATAAAGGTGAGTTTTTTCCCTCCTTTTCCAAACCTCTCATTTTCTTCGTCCTGTTTTTCTTTTTTGCTTCTGGCAAAAATTTCAGGCTAGCACAAAAACACTCTGACACCTATTAGAAAAAGCACTATCAAGGTGAAAATGATTTTGTCATTTCTTCTGGGAAGGTAATCAATAACTGATGAGAATTCTACATTTGTGTTTCTACAGAAAAAAACAATTTCAGATAAAAACCATTGAACAATAAAAATGAAGATAGTACCTTCCCAAAATGAAACATTATCATTACCAAATTCAGATTAAAAAATTAAAATACGTTAAATGTTCCAGTTGACACCGGCCCTGATCTCTGTTCCCCTACATTAAACCCAGCATATATGCAGTTAAAACCAAAACACTGATTCTCTGCTTACTCCCTGGCTTCCTGGCTCCAGAATCCACTATCCACCATGGAGACAAACAGCCAAAGTCACCTACCTGCAAATTCTCTTATCTTCCTCCTTCTTGTAAGCAGGCTCCCAAGGTCGATTGCAGGCTAGTGGGAAAGATCCAACCAGTAAGGCCACTGACTCCTCCACCCCACCCCCCATCAAGCAGCCACATTCCTCATAAACCTGTAAAACCCCTGGCCTCCCATCTTTCAGGGAGGCTGGAGGAAAGGAGACAAATTTGAGGGCTCACTCTCGTCTCCCAGCTGATGTCACCTGAAATAAAAAGCCTTTCCTCTCCATACGCCTGGCATTCCAGTTTTTATTTGGCCCCTCTTGTGTGGTGGGTAGAGAACCTACGTTTGTAGGTGCCAACACAGTGATTTTCCAAATCATGCACTCTTCTGGTGTTGAAAATTGTATGGGTGTATTTTTTGGCATGGCTGTTCGTGTGTTCTCATATACACATTTATTAATGCATGTGTACATATGCATTTACTTTATATGGAGAATTAAATCCATAGTCTCTATTTATATAGTGAGTCATGATTAAAAAATGTGTACTAGCTGAATGAGTAGACTAGTAAGGAGGAAAATAAAAGAGGAACACAGATCCTCCTGAAGTTTTTTTGTATAGTCGTGATTAAATTTACATAATTTAAAAATCTGTCTGCAGTTTATCTGTTAAATTCAAGTGAATTCAGCTAAATGACAGAAGTTCTTCTTATTCTGGAAATACACTGTGGCAACAGTTCACTGTTATGTATTTTCAATCGAAGGAGGTAGATGTACACTGGTCATTATGACTTTCGTCTCAGAAGCGTTCTAATCTAATGTTTCTGAAACCAAGGAAATATTGCACATTTTGAGCCTTTCAAGTATTGTGTTGAGGAAAGCAGGTCACTCACAGAAGCATTTTTAATTTGACAGGGGATTACAAAAACATTTGGTGCTCTTTAGCTGTTGTCACAGCCATTTATTACATTAAGAACAAGTTGGTTTTAATATTAGTCAAATTAAAAAGCATTGTAACATGCTAACCTTGGGCATTCATTTACATAATTGGCTCTCTGCTTGCTGTGTATTATGTGCCACCCTCATTTGATTACTGTTCATTTTTCTGAAACTCTGGAGCAACATCTAACATAACCTGCATATTAATATTTCATTTTCATCAGGTCTTATTTTATGTAGTCAAGTTGCAGCAAATGCTACCTTTTCATTATTAAGGTTGTTAGAAGTCACTTGTTCCAGAGCTTTTAAGGAGACAAATTTCAATTCACTATTCTGTAATGGACCAATACAACTGCATTCTAAAGGTTTAGTTTAAGTAGGTAAAGCATCCTCTTGCTGGGGTTGGCCTTCGGGAAATCTCTGAAACTTGGATACAAAAATATGTAATGTTTATTGGCCCCCATATTAGTCAAGTTTGTGTAACCAGAACAATAAATAAAATAAAATCTTAGCGGCTTATAACAAACACTTAATTCTCCTTCTTAGATCTGCAGCTTATCTGTGACTCAGCTGGGCTCACTGGGCTAGGCACCAGGCCACAGGTCTGGTTCCAGTCTGCTCCTGTCTCTCATTCTAGGACCCAGATTGATAAAGCAGTGCGTAATTGTGTACTTGCACATGGTCTCATGGTGGAGGGCAGTGTGTTAGAGGGTAATCCGAATCTTTTGAGGTCATTTAAAGTCCCTATTCAAAAATTGTCATTGCCACTCATATCAAGGATGGACATCAATGGCCCAACAAAATATAGACTTTTCATTGACAAGGGAAGATGTAACAAATACTTATTGAAAAATGGTACAACCTGTCCCAGTCCTTCAAGGAAACTGTCCAATTTACTAGGCAATTCACACATGTAGACTCACTTGGTTCTCATTACAAGCCTGAGAGGCAGGGTTTTTTTTGTTTTTCTTTGGCAGATTATGAAAGTAAAGTATGCTGAACTTAGGAAGGAACATTTACATGGTTGAGCTGCTTACTGAGCCAGGACTGGAAGGGAGAGCTCTTTAGTCCAAAAGCCATTTAGTGCTATATCTCAGGTAGGCTTTCTTCCATCTCCCCCACTCATTACATCTCCCTCTCTCTCACTTTATAGGCTCAACTTTTAAAGATTGTAACTCTATTCTAGTCTAAAAGAAATCATCTTTTTTTTTTTTTTTGGTATTCCTTTCTTTTGTTCCTACCACCTAACACGTAACTTTTACCACTGTGGAAATTTACCTTCCTGAATAAGGTGTTTTTTAAGGTAACATCTAGTTAATTTAGGTTCAGGAGAACTCAAGAAGTAGCCCACATTTTTGCTCTCATATAATGTCCCTTCATGACTAATTTGGGGTATAGACTGAAAAGAGAAAAGAAAATAACACTATATCAAGTCTATGTAAAAGAGATTTGGAATAAAATGAGGATTTCCTTCCTGCAATATTCAAATGTCAAGATTGTCTATAAATTTCTATGTCTTGTCAAATACCAGGTCCCAAGTTCAACACCAAAGGACTGTAGTGCTTATAAAAGTGTGTGATTTACATACACTAGGAGAAAGTCTTTTCTCTGGGGGAATGGGCTGTAGAAATATGGCAGACAGGAAGCTGAAGGTGGGGGACTCCTAATTCTACAAAGCTGCTAGAGAATAAAAGCTCCAGTTTTGTATATATATATTAAATTCTCACTGTCCAACCTAAATACCATTCTTTTAATCCTTGGTTAGTGACAAATTATATTCCGTAGACATTTGAAGAATGGAAACATATAGACACCGTGTGTATCTGTAACGCCATCACCTTAATGTGCCTTTTCATGTACTATCTCCACAAAAAATCTTCCCTTTCTATTCTCACAATACGTCTCTACAGTAATCTGTGGGTGAAAGGTTGATGAAGGTCACTAAATAATTCTAAATAGATTCAGTGTGAAAGAACTATAAATATATGTCTGACTCATCTGAATTAAAAGACTTGTTTATTAAACCTATGAATATAAATATCTAGTAATTTTCTTTATTGTCTTTTTTGTTTTTAGATTGTATACTGTGATTTATCACAAAATGCAAGTGTTTTAAATAAGAGAAGTTCTGTGACGTGTTTAACAGAAGCTGATTCTGGAAGATAAAGCAGAAAAGATGTAAAAGGGTAGTCTCAGAATTGTGGGGAATGCTAGAGGACTAGGTTTGAGCCTAAGCTTCCACGACGGTTAAACAACAACATAGATCTGGTCGGAGAAGAAAATGGTTGCTGCCACCAAGGAATCCTAGATGATGCTCTCTGCCTCTTATATTTGTGCAGTCAAAATCCTACCTGTAGGTCATCTCTACTGCCACTGGAACAACCCTAATTATCTTCTGTTTATTGTTTACTAACCCTGAATTCAAAAAAGAAACTGGTGACTTTGTTTTCGGTGCTGGGGAGGCAGAGTTAGTGGACACCACCATTTCTAGCTCCTCTGAGAGGTGGAGGCCAAATAGCACTCGTAAAGATGGAAGCACTTCAACATGATGGTCAAGTAAATGGCAAAACGTGCGTTACAGCAGAGTAGATGAAGTCAGTCATCATTGACACATAATTTATTTTGGTAAGGAAGTTTGGCCCTGAGCTAGTGTCTGTTGCCAATCTTCCTCTTTTTGCTTAAGGAAAACTGTCCCTGAGCTGACATCTGTGCCAGTCGTCCTCTATTTTGTTGTGGGACACCACCACAGGGTGGCTTGATGAGCAGTGTGTAGGTCTGTACCCAGGATCCAAAACCATGAACCCTGGGCCACCAAAGTGAAGCCTGCAAACTTAACCACTATGCCAGCCCTGACCCACAATGTTTAAAGGAAATTATCACCCAGATGAATTAAAAGACTAAAAATAAGATCATTCAGTTTGTTTTAACCTAAATACCTTGTTTGCAGTGTATGTGGCCGCCATCTATTAATGCAGTTTGTTGGCATGCAAGCTACCTAAATATGTCAATATGAATAATACATACAGAATATCATTGCACTGGATGCAATTAAACGTGTTATGTATTAACAACCTTAGGGAAGTTTGCCACATATGGGCAGAAAAGTCTTTTGTAGTCTTACAAAAGATGTAGGATGCATGGGGCTACACTGATATTTTAACTCATGTGGAAAAGTGCTGAATCTATGTAATGAAGGCCAAAGCATCTATGTGTAAACATTAAATAGAATACTACACTAATTAAAACAAAACTCATGCTGTTGATAAAATAATGTAACATAGAATTTAAAATTTAATGTGAAATCAACAGATTATAACCCAATACAGCATTAACAGAGCTAGAATGATAAAACTGACTCTTCATTTTCCTTACAAAAATGCATAAGCATTTCCTTTATCAAACTTTCTTTGCTAATCAACAATGTCAACGTATATGTACACATCTCCTGGATTCATGCATTCTGGTCAATAAATTTTATAATTTTAAGTTTTCTTAAGAATAAAGAACTGATTTTCCACAAGCTACATCAAAGTAGTTCACCAATGACAATGTAACCATTTATGATATATGACGTTCTGGGCATTTTCTTTCACAATTTCGTTGGCAGCAGTGAAATTATAAATCAATGTATTTAAACTTACAGTAAAACAAAAAGATTTTTTACATTATACTTTTTTCAGTTTTAATTCAGTTGTGATATTTCTGAATTTTAGCATAGTATTTCAGGAACGCAACAGTGATAGTGAATAAAAAATTCAATTTACTAAATTCACCCAAAATAATTCAATTTCATTTATGCTAGGAAAGGAGGAAAAGTTCAAAAAGAAAAAAATAGGATTAGTATGGTAAAAAAATCTTCTTGGAAAAATTATTTCATAAATTTATTAGATGTGTGAATAGAAAGTAAATCATCTTTCAATATCGAAATTAAGGAATATTTAAATTATGTAAAACCTTCATTTTATGGTTGAGCATCCTGTCAAGGGGGATTATTTGCCTATCAAATATCAGTTCTCTCTTCCTTAGTAAGAACCTTGATTTTGTGCAAGGCAACAATGGCCCCAAATAAAATAGACCTGTCCTGTTCTCCTTTGAAGATAGGTTTCGTTATGACAGTAAATTCTAGCAAGAAAATATAAGCAGAATTTCATCATTGAGTCTTTAGGAAAATTTCCTTAAACAGGACTGACAATTTTAAATGATGAAATGACGCTGAAGATTGACGCCACTTTTAAAGATGGTTGATATCAAATAGGAGATTGGCTTGCTATGATGTGCCTACCTCAAATCTCTTTCAAAAAGAGAAATAAACCACTACTTTGTTCAAATTTTTATTTCCAGATAGCATTGCTAACAGCCAAAAAAATTCCAAGTCATAACACATATACACATATACACATTCAGAATCATCAATTACAGAAATTTACTAACCTTCACTGCTAAATTTTTTAAATATCTCATGCAATAGTTTTAATGCTCTAAAATACTGTCAATAGTATCTCTATAAAAATCACCTTTAGTAATTGGAATTCTTTAAAATTCCAATTAAAATACAATAGAGAGCCCAGAAGTAAGCCTATGCATATATGATCACTTAACTCACAACAAAGAGGCCGAGAATATACAAATGGGGAAAGGACAACCTCTTCAATAAATGGTGTCAGGAAAACTTTTTTGTAATAAATTATAAGTTTTACTCATTTTGTTAGTTATCCTTTTATACACTTTTAGATATCCTTTTATATACTGCTGTCTTTTCCAGAAAGCAGAATTGTGTAGACTAAAACAATAGTCTCTTGCCATCCAGCTTTTTGTTGCATTTCTCTCAGTGCAGTCCTCTCCATGCAAAAATCTCCATCTAGTTTCAAGTGTTCCCCCTCCTACTCTTCATGCCTTGCAGGGTAGGAGTCAAGATGTTATTAGCTTTTTATTTCCCCTCATCCTCCTTACACCTTTAAACCCAACTTGAATTGCCCTAATTTGAATGTGCAATCTGTTTGCTGTTGGGAACCCAAGCAAAGTACTCAAGGTTTAACACAATAGCTGCATATTCAAAAACCTGCTGGAAACAAGCAATTGAACATGCAATAAGTTTGATAAAAGATTGCTAATATTTTTACCTAGAATAACATCTGTGTCATCAGGGTGCCTGCGATGTCTTCAGGCAACATACTTTCCCTTTTGTGACTCATGGTCTAAAGGAATGGTTTCTTTTATTTTTCAAATTGTAGTTACAAACACAGCAGCGTTTCCTCCTCTGTTTTCCTATAGGACTTTGTATTTTACATCTTACAATATTTTGTAGAAACCAGCTGTTATGTTTCTACATCTCCCCAAAGACTATGAGCATCTGGAGGGACAATGGTCTTATTCAGCTCTGAATTCAATGCACAGTGTTTGGATCATGGTAACCACTAAATAAAATACTTACTGACTTTCACTGACAATTATTTTGTATACTTAATTCAACATGTGTAAGCAGTTGTCCTATGAGGGGCTGAGTATATATCTGGGAGGAAGGGTCCTGGATAATTCTTGGAGGCAGAAATCCAAGATATTTTCCTTCCGTTTTACTGCGTGCTCAGCATTCTACATAGACAATGCTGCATGAAGCTGTAGTTTATTTACTTTCTCATAAAAGCAAACACATTACTTTAATCTACATATGTTCCATATATCCTGAGAGAAAATGGGCTTATTTATAGGATATGTGGGTTATGAACTTAAATCTTATTTTTAATATTTTTTCTGACAGTTTGTAATCATCTTAACTGAGCGATCAAGGACAAGTTTCTAATACCCATCTTAGTCTCATTCCTCAGAATAACCTTGTGCTATGTTGTAAAAACTTAGTCTATGTTACACAAAGACATCTAGATATTGTAGAGGCCATGGTGATTTTAAAATGTATCTAATCCTGATAATGATTATGTATAAAATGAGTATATAACTCTATAAATCACATTAATTTTCCCTGGAAAATTATTTGGTTTTTGATTCCTATAAATGTCTTTGCATCAAGATACCAAGAAACAGTCATCAAAAGCTAAATGGTCAGGACAAAAAAGAAAAGAAGTCTGTTAAAGATAGATGGCATAAAAATAATGCAACCAAGAAAGCATTTTATCAGCAACTAGCATATGCGTCCCACTAGTGAAGCCTTTTCTTTCACTTGATGCAATGATCTCATCAATCGTGAACACATAACCCAATTCTTGCCGTGGACAATCTTTGCTTCTCTGTGAGAGTTAGATTATGCAGTTAAACTAATGCTTTGTTAACTACACTCCCACTGCATGAGTCAGTACCTGTACATTCAGGCTTTAGGAAATTCTTGCCTTTTTTTTAATCTTTCACCCAGCTAATATAGCACAGATGGCCTTACCCCTGAGCTATGAGAATTAAAAATAAAATGCATTAAAGCGTTAAGGAAAATTGTTTTCTACCTCTGCTGTTTTCTTAAGCAGTTGAATATGAAATCATTAAAATATCAATGAGATTAGACAGAAAGATACTGTACTTTATTACATTCTAACTCTCTTTCAGGTCATTTTCTATAACAGGGGACTGCTTGAAATTTAAAGGAGTTTTCTGTTCCTTCAGTCAAAAATTTCTAAACGCATGCAGTATTTAGTTAGACAAATTAACATTCTAGCATTTAGTTGAATTGTTAACATGTTTAACATATTTTCAAGGAAAATGGGATTTGTATCTTAAGTAAAATGAGTTATGGTCATTAAAGTATAAAATTTAATTTATTAATTCATGGCATAAAAGTATGAAGGAAACTATTCTAGAATGGCAATGTGGAGCTGGAGACCTGACTTCTTTCACGTTTGAGTCCTCTTTGATTTTCAATGAATATGTCCACAATTCATTTTAATTATTTTCACAGCTTTGAGCACCTGCTATGTTCTGGGAACTGTGTTAGAACTCTGTTACGAAATATATAAACCATAGCCCTTGCAATAAACAGTGCTACACCGTACATATTTACATATTAAGTATAAATGAATGGTTTGGCTGTTAAAGTCTGTAGGGACTAAGAGGTGGAAGAGAGCAGTAAGGGCCAGTAGAGATTGGAAGATATTCTTTAAAAAGATGGTTTTAAAGCACAGTCTTAAATGTGTGAGGGTATTGGAGGGAATTTGAACCATTAGTGAGAATAGGCAAATAATTACTAATTCCATGATATAGAGAGTAAAATAATCAAGTTGACTCAATTTAGGTGGACCTTCCATGTAGGAAAGAAGATAAATTAGGTTAGAGAAATAAATACAGATCTAAGTGTAAACATCCTTTAATGTTAATATTAAATAATTTATATTTTACTCTTTTTTTTAAAGACTGCCACTTGAGCTAACATATGTTGCTAATCTTCTTTTTTCTTTTTCCTTCTCCCCAAAGGCTCCCAGTACATAGCTGTATATTGGAATTGTAGGTCCTTCTAGTTGTGCTGTGTGGGACGCTGCCTCAGCATGGCCTGATGAGCAGTGCTAGGTCCCCATCCAGGATCCAAGCTGGTGAAATCCTGGCCCGTGGGAGTGGAGTGCACGAACTTAACCACTCAGCCACAGAGCAGGCCCCTAGATTTTATTCTTGAGGGACTAACGGCAATCGAGGTTTGTTATTTTATATGCAAAAACATAATTACAGTGTCTTAGGAACATTTATGTATATATATTTGTATATATAATTGAGTAATTGATAGAGGAGGTAACTTTCTAATTGTTTAGCAAATATAAAAAAAATTAAGGATAAGGAGTTTTTATCTGGAAAGGAGATGATGCATTCACATTCAATAGAATGAATTGAAACAGCAGAAAAGCAGTTCGGGCACAGACTTCCCATTGCATCCTATTCCTCCTTAGTAACAGAACTCAAGAGTTTATATGAGGCAGCAACAGGACCAGACCAAAGAATTACTGCCAAGCCTCCTTTGTAAGTAGGTGTGGCTATGTGACTAGGTGTTGCTAATAAAATGTAAGCAGATGTCATTGGGTGGGACTTCAGAGACAGCTTTTCAAAAAGGAAGAGCTATATGGCAGGGTCCCTTTTGCTCTTCACATTTTCTCCTTCTTCCTGTCTGTAATATACATATGAATCTGGAGATTCCAGCAGCTATATTTGGTTCCAGAAGCAACTTTAATTATTGATGATAAATGTCAAGATATTGACCAAACGGTAGAATTTTGAATGATTTGTAAGTACATATCAGTACTTAACTGCCAACATTCAGAACAAAAAATAAATCATTGTATATTTATGCCAAAATTATTCTGAATTTTCTGTTTTATGATGCTCAAACTGATACAGATAAAGGCTCTTAGGTGAAGTGTCAAATAAGGTGCTAATATTGCAATGCAAGATCATTAGAATGAAATAAAATATATTAAATAAAACTTTTAAAAATTCTCCATTAGAATAAAATTGGTTTGAATGAACTCCTTGTGCCTCAGTTAGCTGTGCACATCACATAGGTGCATAGTTGGAAGATGAATAATAAAATGAACTTCCAACAACATCAAAAATAGAGATATTACCATCTAGAAAAAGGAGAAGTTCTCAGAAGGGTACTGAAAATCTATAGCTGCCTTTTCCCTCTTGTGTAGGTATTATTTGATGTAGGATATAGACTGCAACTATTGATATGATCACATAGAAATTCTCCATTAATCATTTACTGTGGTGAATTATATATGGATTTTCTTAAAACGAACCAATCGAGTTCCCAGAAGAAACCAAATTTATTCATATCATTCTAATTAGTTATGCTGTGTAAAGAGTCACCTAATATTTGTTTCACACTTTTGCTTCTGTATTAAATGATACTAGAACGATCAGGCACAGATACCTAATAATCAGGAGGGCGGTTGGCAGTAAGCAATCTAAATGGCTGCACCGACATATGACCCAAACACCAGCCCTGTCTAAAATCAGCACTGAGGGGGATTTGATTTTCTGGTCTAAAACAGTTCGTGTGAAGAACTGAGGCAAATTTAACCTTTGTCTATTATCTTAATTTGTTCAAGATTTGAGTTATCTGTTCCTTTAATATTTGGTAGAACTTTATTATAAGATGATCTAGTGTTTTAGTCAATGGCAAGATTTTGCAGTTATGATTTTGTTTCTTTAATGGTTGTAGGGACTTTTAGGTTATCTCTTTCTTCTTGAGACAATTTTCATAGTTTGTAATTTCCCTAGAAAGAGTACATTTCACTAAATTTCAAATGTTTTGGCATGAAGTTATTTCCTCAGCACTTTTGTCATCTTGTGTGTATCTTATACTTATATATATTTATATTTAAAAATATTTATATTTGTATTGTGTGTATCTTATATCTCTCCGGATGAACATTTGTAACTTCTTGAATTCATATTGACCAATTTTGGCATAGATCTGATAATTTTATAAATATTTTGAAGCAATTTTGGAATTCATTGTCTTTGGGGCCTTGATATATGATTTTATTCTTCACTGTTCTTAGATTTATATAAATTTCATGTCTTTTATTATATTTTTTATTCTGTAGTTTTTTTCTATCATGTCAATGTTGAATGTTTGTCTTACTATTTTCACATATTTTTTATTTGCAAATATGAGAATTGAAGATAATATATTTTCCTATATGTAATACTTTAGCCACATCTTAAAATATTAGATAATTAAATTTTCAACATAATATTTTGAGAATATTCCCAATTCAATTATGATTTTTTATTGACATATTAATTTTGTAAAGCATTTTTATACTTCTAAAATTTTTTCAGGGATTTAGGCATAGTTTATATTAATCAGAGAATGCGAATTTTAGGATATTCATTGTTTTAAATTTGCTAAAAATCACTTTGCGCTCAAGTATAACGTCAATTTTTTAAACTTGTGCTTAAAAGGAATGTGTGAATTCTCAAGTGGAGGTGTAGCGCTCTACATTTGTCCATTCAGCTGAAATTTTCCATAGTCTTAATAAGTTCTGGTCTTCTTGATTAACCACATAAGGAGCACTGTGTGCCAAAAAATCTCTGACATGATGATAAACTTGCAAATTCATTTTTGTACCTTTATTGATATTGCTTTACTGTTTTGAATACATATTAGTAGCATGCCTATATCAATTTATTTAAACTTCTTAATTTTTTAATCTTTTAAAATAAAAGCTATCTTTACATTATAAAGAGTTTTGCCTTTAATTTTATTCATGTGATACTAATGTAGCATCACTTTTTTTGTTTTGTTTAATATTTCTTGAATATTTTTTCTATTCTTTTACTTTCAATTATTCATTGCACATGCGTTTCATGTGTTTAACACATATGTAGTTTGATATTTTTTTATCCCCTATGCCAATATTAACTTTCTTTTTGCCATAGAGTCTATGAATTATTGTGACTCTTGATATATTTGTGGATTCACAGCAATCACAATATTTTGTTTTCAATTTCTCCAACTTTTTTACATTTACTTTCCAGTTTTACAGATTTTCTTTGATTTTTTTGAGGTCTTTTTTACCTTCCACACATTATTTTCACCATTAACTAGGCACTGATCTACCCCACAAATAAAAATAAAAGCAATTGCATATAACAACTTTATTTACTCATGTATTTCTTTCAATAAAACACCAGTGTTGAGCATTAATTATGTACAGAGACCTAAGCTGGTGGCTGAAATGGCTATATATGAACTTGAGAAGAATGTTCAACATTGAACATTATTGAAAGAACATTGAAGAAACAATATTAAAGATCATTAAAGATTGCTTATTCATTCATATATTTATTCATTCATACTTTATTTCAGTAGCTTCCTAGTTTTTCTCTCCTTCATGAATTTATTCAGAAATTATAGAGCATTCAATCTAGTGGGCAAATTGACCACTTCAGCCAGGTCAATGAACTATTTCCAAAGAAACAGACAACTGTTCTGTTATCTGAAATATGAATAATAGTTAACCAGATAAATGAGTTTACGTCTGGGAAATATAGGAGTTGAGGTACAGGGTATGGTCCTCCTATGTTCCAGATCATGGTAACAGCAAAGACATAGGCCCTGTGGTGAGAAGCAGCAATCAACATTTCATTAATTAAAAGACGATGTGGCATGAAGTAAGAGACTGTGTTGAATAAAAGGCAAACAATTCACCACGAACAAGGTACCCATTCCAAAATACGTCTGCAGCTTATTTTTTAATTTCTTAGTCAGAGTTTTTACAATAAAGGATAACTATAATTTTGATGGAAAATATGTAATCGTGTTGTCCTGAAAAACCAGAGGACAGGGTTTGGGGAAACCAGAATTTCTGAACAGTAAGGAAAGACAAAGAATTCAGCCTTAAGTTCTTTGTACAATCTCTGCTCATTCCATAGCAGTTCTCTGAACTACATATGTATGATCCGGCTTTCATGCAGCAAACTAAGTTTAAAGGAATTGAACTGAAATTTGGGCCGCCACCTGTGGCTGCAGAAATAGAATTTACAGCATGAAGTAGCCAAATTAATTACTCCCTTGAAAATATAATATTCTTCAGAGGAATGTAACAGAATCAATATACAACATATCATATTATTCCCAATGTCAAAGAAATAGGAAAACATGACCCCTTCACAAGAGAAAAGATTATCAGAGGACAAATTTGAAGTAACCCAGAATTTATAATTATCAGAAAAGAGTTTTAAAGTAGTCAATATATCTATGGTGAAGGATGGAGAGAAAATATTGTGGTAATGAATAAAAAGAAGAATTCTCAGCAAAGAAAAAATCGATACTCAAAACAGACGAAATTTAAGTTCTACATGTGAAAATGTAGTATATAAAATAAAATATTCACTAAATAGGCTTATGCACAAAGTGGAAATGGCAAAGGAAAGATAACAAGCTTGAGGAATAATCAATAGAAATTATCTAATTTGAAAAAAAACCAGATTATTGAGAAAAAGTCTCTCAGGAACCTGTAGGACAGTATCAAAAGGTTAAACCTATGTGTAATTGTAGTCCCTATGGAAAGAAGAGAGTGATTCAGAAAAAAAAACAAAATTGAGGATATAATGACTGTTTGGGGAAGGGTGTACCTTTACATAAATTTAGAAATTCCAGAGCTCAGAGAAAACCAAACTGGAATAATAAAAACAAACAATAAAACCATGTGAATACATCATTGCCAAACAGGCAAAAACCACAGATAAAGTAAACAATTTGAAAGAAGCCAGAGAAAAAGACACATTGCGTATAATGGAACTTGGTTGAATATTCAGAAAATATGGAGGCCCAACGCAATGGGACAGTATTTTTAAATTTCTGGAAAGAAACAGTTAACCTGACATTCTACCTCTGGCAAAAATATACTGTAAGAATGAAAGCTAAGTAAAGAATTTTTAGATGAAAGAAAAAAAATTTTCACCAATAGACATGCTAAAATAAATTATTTGGGCTGACACAAAATGGAAAGAGGAGAAATAGTTATTCAAGACAGAATGAAGCATGCTGGAAATATTAGTATGGGTGAAATAGAAAAAAATATTTTTCCTTGATATTTAAAAAAATATGATTTTAAAGCAAATTATGACATTGTATTCTGAGATTTATAACGTATATAATACATATAACTAAAACATCAAGGACTTACACAGTTGTAAGATTTTCTCATTTTAAGAAAAGTGAAATATTAAATCTAAGTCAGTTTTCTGGTGTTCAGGGTATACATTGTAATTCTTAGAGAAATTAGGTTAAAAAAATTTTTCTGGAAATTCTTCACATTCTGGCATAACTTTTCATGAGGTTCAAAAGTCAGATTAACTATCATTAACTACTAAAATTACGGAAAAACCTAAGAAATATAAATACCCATATGTGATTCTCTTTTGGAGATGATACTATTGGTGACTTTTCCCCAGCATTTCCATTGATATGTAAATATGTGTTAAGCACTAATTAAAGTAAAACATTTTATTAAAAAAGGAATAAAAAATAACTTGAGGGGCTGGCCCAGTGGCGCAGTGGTTAAGTTCGCACGTTCCGCTTCTCAGCGGCCCGGGTTTGGCTGGTTCGGATCCCGGGTGCGGACACGGCACTGCTTGGCACGCCATGCTGTGGTAGGCGTCCCACATATAAAGTAGAGAAAGGTGGGCATGGATGTTAGCTCAGGGCCAGTCTTCCTCAGCAAAAAGAGCAGGATTGGCAGCAGTTAGCTCAGGGCTAATCTTCCTCCAAAAAAACAAACAACATAAAACCCCTGAAAAATAAAAGGAAAAAAATGTACTAAATAAAAGAGCAAACATGCTAATTAATTTACTTCATTTCATCATATTTGATTTTATAGCACTACCCCAGAAGATAACTTATGTGAATTTAAATAATTCTACCACCTGCTACAGGATGTGTTCATCAATGAAGTCTCCTGATTGCTTTGATAATGTATTTGTTGTTTACTACAGTTCACATTTTATGTTTATCAGTGATGAAATTAATTCTACATTTTTCTGCAGATTTGTTGATAGCTTTTATTATTAAATAGATTTAAAATCTTTATTTTCTCTTTATACTCTCCAAAATACACTGGAAAAGTGTGTTTTTCTGAAATAAGTCTGTGATTAAGTATCTCATTTTTTAATACACCTAATCTAGTTATTCTCCACAGAGTTTATCAAGCATCTGCCTAAGGGTGGATGGTGTAGTAACGGGGTCCCATTCCAGATGGTTATACTCCACATTTTAACATGGAATCTTCATTTTCTGTGCTGGTGCAACCAAATTGTTTCTAATATTGGTCTTCTGACTGTGAGAGATCTTCAATTTGATGCCTAGATCACAGATCATAGCATCAATTGTAATTTTCGACAACAAATTGTCCTTCGTCCTTCATTTTTTTGCCCATAAGCATCTGTTGCCTTGAAAGGATTACATTAAGCTTTAGCTTGCATTTCAAGTTCAGGTTTGTGAGTACAATTTGCTGCGCTTTGAACAGCTGGCTACCACTTTTGCTTTCCCATTTTCCTCACAGTCGAAATGATTTACCACCTGTAGATGCATCCTGTTTCTCCTGTGTTCATTTGTTAGGTTAATTAACTTTTACTCTTTTTGTATTTTTTATACAAGTCTTAATAGTTAATTCAACCATAAACAGCTAAAGAGTGTGCACTGTTGTACTGAAAACAACTGCGTTGAGAAGTCTGTGAATTTTATGTGTGAATTGTTCAGAAAAGCAAACTAGTTTCTCCAACTAACAAATATTATATTAAAGCTCAGTCATTTCACAGAGTACTTGATTTTGACGTTAGAACATCTAGACTATAAGTAAACCACCATTTTTGGTCAGAAAACAATCTTCCGTGTCTTCATAATTACTTTTTTCCCCACAGAAAAATCAGCTTTATTACCACAAATAAAATCAGGAAGCCAAACTTTATTTCCCATACACCCCTAGGTTTAAAACTTTCTTCATGCCTGTTATGTTCAATTGCAGCTAAAAATGCTTTTTTCCCAATTTCCCTTGCCACTCTTCTTTTGCATACCTCAATTAACAAGGTCTGTCTTTCGTTTAAAACAAGTTAGAAACTCTACAATGTCAACTCAAGATGTTGACAAATAGAATTATTTTGCCTGAGTAATATGGATATAAAAATTGTGCTTTCTCACCAAGGTGACTCACAGTAGTTAGTTCTGCTTTAGTGAATGCTGCGGTGGAGCAGCGCTCCGGGGTGAGAAGTCCTGTGGGGTATAATTTGTGAGCCATGACAAATTCTCTTGGCCCTAAGTCTACCTTGAGCTTTTCCATCAACAACTAGTTTCAAGCAGACTCTTGTTAATCTTGTTCAGGTACAACTGGGCATCTTCCTGACCCAAATCTTGCTAAAGACCTTTCACTTTCTTTTTTAGGGACTTCTCTGACGCCATGGAAGATGATATCTGTGATAAACCAGTGACAATCACACATGCACACCTCGAAAAAGCAAGAGTTAGTACTGCAGGGCCAGTCTTGACTATTGGCGATAAATGCTTTCCACTTTCATCAATGGGCAGAGAATTTGGGAAGAGAGGGTTTATTTATTTATTTTTCTAATTGCAGAAATAGCCTGATGTCTACATGTTGGTCTTTCAACTTTCCAAAGTCAGTGGGAAGCCATGGAGCTTCCCTTGGTGTTCTCTGGGCCAATCTCTCCCCTAGCATTCCCTGTGATTTTGGCAAACCTTACTTCCAGGTTGTGGAGTCTCCGTCCAGGCTTGTGTCTATAGCAAGTAAACATTACCAAATGGAAAACCCACTGCCGTGAACCTTCCCCGACTTGTACATGATTAGTTTTTCCAAAGGTACTTCAGAACTCCATTGTTATTCCTCTGAGCAGAGTTTAATGGCCAAGAATTCAGGATGTGACTTTCAGGAATGCAGACTATTTGACTCACAGCCAAATATCCTCTCTCTATTCATCCTTGGTTAGAAGAGACCACTGTGGGAAATATTTTCATTTCAAACCACTGTTGCCTTATTTCCCTTTCCAAAGTTTGCCTTAAAGTCAGCAGCAAAATTCTAAGACTACTTGATAAAGGACTCATTCTATTTGAAGGTTAAAAAAACAATTAACAGGAGGCTTACGAACCACCTTGAAGCTTAGATTTCTCCTTCAAATACAAGTGATTTTCCTTAATCTTTTGTGCACAAAACCTTAAGATGAACTCTCTGGCTCATGAAAGGGAGTCAGTGAGCATGTTGAGCAGTCATCCTTAGCAGTGGCTACCTTAGCAATGCTTCTTGGATCAATTTTCCCTTTCCTTAGTCCACTCTCCTAGCTTCTCAATTCTGTACTCAGGAATCATTTTCCAAATCAATCATTGTCACCAGGGAGTTGATTCAAGTTGTACTTTCAAGGGTACCCAGGTTAAGACACAGTTAATATCATTAATGTGTTTCCTTTATACTTTCCTTTTCTCTTTTGATATTTGATGAATCCAATTCTCTAAGAAATGATTATAAGATTATGTCTTATATAACTAAGGAAAAATAATTTAAAACCCTATACTTTCTAAAACTAGGTCTTGCAGAAAGAGGTGTTTCCATATCTAGTTCTGTTATAGCTCTACAACTGTAAGTGAAAAGTTTTCATGAATGTAAAAAAAGCATAACTTCACATATTGTAAAACTAATGATGGTGTAACCTAGGTGTATTATTATCTAGCAAAAAAATATATAATTAGCCTGCTTAAGAAACAGTGGAAACTTCCCTTTTTTCTACTGTCTATACATATATCCTGTAGGGGAGGAAGACATTTCTTCTACCTACTCTAGGTCCTTCTGCCGGCTGGGCTACAAATTAAATTCACATGAGACAGAATAACAGGAGAAAATCAAACAAAGCTTTATAACATGTATACATGGGAGAGGCTCAGAAAAACTGAGTAACTCACTGAAATGTCAGAAGCTCTCCCCTTAAATATCACCCTCAGCTAAAGACAAAGGAGGATGTTGGGGGTGGGAGGACTCAGTTATGGGAGATTACTAGAAAAGCACAGTAAACAAGAGTAAGGTTATTATGCAGATTTAAGTCCTTGCCTTCTGCATTGGTAAGAGTTTCTAGAGATAAGGTCATCCCCCTTCTTCCTGGTACAGAGGGGGAGATACCTTTACAGATGGAGATTTCCTTTATAAATGTAAATGTCTCTTAACAAAGGGTGACTTCTACTTCTCAGAGTTTCTCTCATGTCTGCAGTTTTTTAAAAGTAACCAGCCCCAAATAATCCTCATGCCAAAGAGACATATCTTGGGGTGGCCAATTCCAGTCCCCTACAACGCCAACTCCCATATTTAATATATTCTCTTTTCCACCAATGAAAAATATATAACATGATAGACTGACAGGATTTTATGATCATATGTTCCTGCCAATCTAGGTGAATTGTGGGTGAAGTGTGGAGTTGTTAATATACTCTGCACAATTTAAAGCAGTGTCATTGCTTATTTCTGTGCTCTAGGAGATCCTGGTAAGAACAAGAGAACAAAACTTCAAAATGCACAGATCTCTAGAGAAGGATACACACACTCACACACAATGCTTAACCCATATTTTCACCTCTATTTCTTTGTTATATCTTCAACTTTATAAACATTTCAGTCATTGAGTCAGTCTGAATGAATAAGTTCTGATGGTAAAAGTTATGCACTCTCTCCCCCTGAAGCAGGTATCTTAATTCAAGGCAAGTTGCTGTGTTTCCTAGCACCCCTTTGCTCTGTGGTTGTTTTGAATTTTTCATTGGTATGCACAATAGAAGAAAAAATAGGGAGTCTTTTATTTGTCTTTCACTAACCTGCTGTTCTTATTGTTCTGAATATTGAATTTATCTTTGAAAAATTGGCAAAGTAAGAGAAGTATAAAAATTGAAGTGGAATTTGTAAACAGCTAATGATTTTACAGTACCATTGTTACAACCTACAGGAGCAAAAGATCATTTCAGCTAAAATGTGAATACACAATTGAAAGAACTAGACAATTCTAAAGTTGGCAGAGATAAAAATTAATTTAAGGTTGTATAATAGGAATTCCAATACGTAATTTATTGAAAATCACATTTTAGGAATCAAGTATTAATGTGATGTACAAAAGGATTTATCTATCTTTCTTTTTTAGTAAATATTGTTAAAGCCCAAAATATCTATAGTGATATCTAGTCTAGCCACCTAATTTAGCAGAGAGAAATTGCTCAAATGGTTAAATGACTTGCTTAATTTCATATAGTCATTGACAGAAATGTGAGTACAGTATATATTTTCTGACATATTTAAGAGGACCCAAATTAGGACAAAATGGACTAGTGGTATGGTACATAGCAAAAATGAAATTAATTTCATGGTTAAATTCTATATAACAGCAGTAATAATCATGATAATGATAATCAGCTAGCAAATTCAATTGCACTAAGTTGTATAAGAGGAAACAGCTACTAAACAACTAAAAATGTATATATTTGTATGCCCAGATGTCTTATGTTCAAGATATTAACCACAGCTCTTATCATGGTTGCTGTATATACTATAAACTGAAGTGAGTTTTCACTAGGACTAAATTTCTAGAAGCCTCTGCTAGTACCAAACCCCATTATCCAATACTATAGTTCTAAAAAATAATGCTTTAAGAATTTTACACAGTTATTATTATGTAAAACTCACTCCTGTTGAATAAAGTAATCTTAGAAAATACTTATTCCCTTCATATATGCCTTACTGCTTGTATTATTGATGTGTTATACTGATTTCATTGAGTGATTGAAATGGATTGGACAGGAGTAGAGAAAAACTAAGAATTATTTACAAAATTCTGTCTTGGGAAACTAGAGAAATAATAGTTTTGTCAAATTAGGAGAGGGCATACAGGAAGAGGACACATCATTTTACTCTGTATTTTCATGATGTCCAGCTTAAATATTAGGTAGGTGACTTATGATGTCTTCTCCAATAGTCAATCATCCATCTGTCCATCCCTTCATCCATCCATCCAACCATCCAAGTTTACTGGACCTTGAGTGTCTATATATTGCTGTTGCTGATGAATTTAATTTTGTGTACATGCTTGATATTTAAATTTTATGACACCAAGATTACTTATCAATCATTACGCAGTTATTTTAATATCATTTAAAATGTGGCATTTGGATATTTCAAACACTCCTTTTACATTTTCATGTGATTTCACGTATATAGAAATAGTGTTCTAGCATATGGAATCCAGAAGTTCCAGGCCCTATGAGAAGGTCACCTCATTGGGCAGAGATGATCAGGTTCATATTAGCATGCATTATAAAAAATCAGGATTTTTTTTGAAAATATTTTAAACATTTTATACTGAATACTACACTATATAAAGCAAACTCCTAATTTTCTTCAAGAAAATTCATTTTATACATTTTATAGAAATGTGTGTTTCTTTTATTTATCATAAACATTTTTATAAATTTTAAGTGTAAACTGATTCAAAGAACCATCCACAAAAGCTATTTGAAGTGTTTGATACTAGTAATTTAAGAATATTTGTATCATATAAGGAATGACCTGTATCCTGCAGGGAATCTTTAGAAAGATTAGAAAACTAGTATTGTGTTTTCTGATAAAATTAAAAAAAGACATTTTTTCAGCTTCAATATTTTTGGCTTTAACATGGTGGCAGTATATTCGTGCATTTTTTGTGAGTTCTTCCTTTTGAGCTATCTTTTACTTATTCTACCTTTATAATTCTTTTTTTCCCTTTAGTACAAAGAGCCTTGTGATGTGAGGATAGAGAAAGCTATGTTATGAGAACAAAGTGGATTAAGTTTTTAACTCAACTTGATATTTCTTCCACTTGTAAAACCCCTTTGGCTATTGTCTGGTCATCCACCAATTATAGTGGTTGAACAGGGATTTAATTTTCCAGGATGCAATATGAGAACATAGGATCCCTTTAGTATACGTTTTTCTTCATTGGGGGATTCTTGCTAATGGGTCCTACCTCCTCAAGGAAAAAAGTACAACAAATTCCTTTCCTTTGCCTACAGAATCAGGTAAACCTGACTGCACCAATTAGACACACCTACTCAAGACTGCTCCAGAAGAGAGAAATGACGGGAAGCCACATGTGTTGATGACATCAAGGGCGTTTTGCTTCCAAGGGTTTCAGTTGATTTTCTGTTGTAGAATGAGTGGCAGCATTAGATATGAAGGTGAAACTAAGGAAGTTAAACATTAAAACTCTATCAAGGCCTTACTGATGTTAGTAATTTGAATTTACGAGTTGATAAAAATATAGAGAGAGACTTTAGGAGAAGTAAGAGACTCCATATTACAAAATACTTTGCATTCAGAGAAGTTGGGACAGAATAACGTTCATAAAGTTCAGCAACTTCTTATACCTACTCTTTGTAAAACCTAGGCTATGATGTGCTTATTAATAAAAGTTTTGAGAGTGATTAAATGAGATATTATATATATATTAATCATCTATCATCACACTTGGAACATAAAAGCATTTCAATTAACACTTTTCTACTTCTACTTCAACAGCATTTGCTTTTCCTGGTGTGTCAGATTAGTTCATAGGTAAGATTTTCTTTTTTAATAGTTCCTATCATTTCTGTAATAAAATCTAAATGATACATTCTTTTACATTATCATAGAATTTTTTGTCTAATTTCTGTTTTGAGACTCCAGTTTCTCCACAGGTCCAAAGATAGAAGTTCCGGTTTCTCCTCAATGTCTAACTAAATTATTTCATCTTTTGTGACATCTCCTCTAATTTCCTCATTGAAATGGTCATCATTTTCTTTGGTATCCATTTTGTTTGCACTGCAAAAATAAAATTAAGTTACTTTGCTTCCGCCCTCTTACAAATTCATGTCCCTTTGGACTGTGAACTTCTAAAAGGTTATATGGGAAGCTTTCAACAAGGGTTGGTATAATGGGTGTGATGTCGTTTCCTTCTTTTGCTCTTTAATTTGAATTTAATGTTCTAAGTTTATTTTGTATTTTAACAGATAAATGTCTTATAAATATATATTATATTCTAATTTCACAATTGTATCTTTTGAACTCTGTGCATAACATTTGTAACTATATATTTCATTTTCTGCTGAAATTTAATGTGAACTTTATTTCATAAAATTTTGTGTATTTTCTGGCTCCTCTGATACACTTGTATTGAAAATAGTTGGATACACTTATGTTGTTCATCTTCAGGTATCTGCTATTCAGTTGTCCAGATTATTTGACAGATTTCTTCCTTTTTGGCTTTATCTGAATTTCTCCAATTAAAGTACATATTATCAATATGAGGAAAATTTGCTTCATAATGCTTTCCTTTGGGTCCACATGAAAAAAATTAAATTAGACCCTCTCTGAAAATTAATATTGAAAGAATAATTATTTGTTTCATGACAATAGCTATGCAATTGGAGTTGAATGCTGTCTTCACTAGAAGTAGCTTTCTGTAATTTCTCTGAGCCTGTATTTCCTCATCTGTAAGAAGATAGTATTAATACCTATATTATAAGGTTGATGTTAGACTGAAATAAACTAATAATCTACATAAGACATTATTAAGGATGCTGCTTGGTAAAAAGCATTCACTAAAAGACAGACTTTCTTGAAATTGTTTTATAATTTTTTGGACTAATAACCTGGTAATAGAGTGATCAATTTTTCCTCATTTTAGTTTTTGACATAGCTGTCCTAGAACTTTTCCTAGTTTGATGTAGTCCTACTTTATTTTACTTATCTATCTATCTATCTATGTATCTATGTATCTATCTATCTATCTATTTATTTTGGTGAGGGAGATTGGCCTTGGGCTAATATTTGTTGCCAGTCTTCCTCTTTTTCCTTGAGGAAGATTGTCCCCTGGCTAACATCTGTTCCAATCTTCCTCTATTTTATATGTGAGACACCACCACAGCATAGCTTGATAAGCAGTGTGTAGGTCCGTTTCTGGGATCCAAATCTGAGAACCCATGGCCCCTAAAGCAAAGTGCACGAACTCAACCACTACACCACCAGGTTGGCCCTAACCCACTCTATTTTTGTTTTTGTTGCCTCAACTTTTGGTGTCTTATCCAAAAATCATTGCCAAGGCCAATGTCAAGGAGTTTTCCCCTTTCTTTTCTTTTAGGAGTTTTATTATTTCAAGTCTTAAAGTCTTCTATCGATTTTGAGTTGATTTTTGTGTATGGTGTAGGATAAGTGTCCAAAGTTATTCTTTTTCATATTGTATTAGAAAAACCTACAATTCTTCCCCTCCCATATATTTCTCTCCTGTATATCTTTCTCCTTTTCCTTCATAAAGAACACTTCACTTCTGACACTTCTAGTCACCAAAAGTGTGGGAGTCTTCCCCACAATAAGCAATTTTCTGTGACACCAGCTGAGTGTTCTACAATTTAATCAATTCTAACACTATCTACAGGTAGATAGTATCAAATCCCACAAGTTAAGGGCTCAGCCCCACAAGACTGCTCCCACCCCAATTCAGATGTCAATCCCAAGTAGGAGGTCCCCAGGTTATCCACAACTTCTGTCCAACTTGACTACAAATTGGAGGTTCCCATGACCCCTCCTCAGGTTCTATTAATTTACTACTGCAGCTCACAGAACTCGTGGAAACACTTACTTATATTTACCAGTTGATTAAAGATATGACAAAGGATACATGTGAACAACTAGATGAAGAGATACGTAGGGCAAGATCTGGAAGGGTCCTAAGTGCAGGAGCTTCTGTTCCCATGGAGTTGCGGTGCATTACCCTCCCTGTATGTGAATATGTTGGCCAGCTTGGAAGCTCTTCAAACCCCATACTATTGGGATTTTTATGGAGGCTTCATCACATAGGCATGATTGATCATTAACTCCATTTTCAGCCCTTCTCCCTTCTCAAGAGAATGAGGGGCAGGGCTAAAAATTCCAAGCTTCTAATTGTGGCTTGTTCTTTCTGGTGACCAGCTCTCATCCAGAAGCCATCCAAGAGCCCACCCCAAAGTCACTTCATTAGAACAAAAGACACTCCTATCACCCAGGAAATTACAAGAGGTTCAAGACCTCTGTGCCACGAACTGGAAGCAGAGACAAATATATATTTTTTATTATCTCACACATGTGCATATCCAGTTTTTCCAGCACCATTTATTGAAGAGACTATCCTTTCCCTATTGTGCATTCTTCGTGCCCTTGTTGAAAATTAGTTGACCAAATATACTTGGGTTTATTTCCAGGCTCATTATTTTGTCTCATTGGCCTATGTGTCTATTTTTATGCCAGTACCATACAGTTTTGATTATTAAAGCTTTGAATTACAATTTGAAATCACGAAATCTGATGCCTCCAACATTGTTCTTCTTTCTCAAGTTTGCTTTGATTATTCAGAATCTTGTGGTCCCATATGAATTTTAGGACTGTTTTTTCTATTTCTGTCAAACAAGCTATTAGAATTTTGATAAAGCTTGCATTGAATTATATATCACTTAGGGTAGCATGGATGTTTTAATCATATTAATTCTTCCAATCCATGAAAATAGGATATTTTATTTATCTCTTCTTTGATTGCTTTCATCAATGTTTTACAGTTTTCAGTGTACATATCTTTCACCTCCTTGGTTAAATTTATTCCTAATTATTTTATTCTTTTTCAAGCTGTCATAAATGCAATTGTTTTCCTGGTTTGCTTTTGGGATAGAGCATTGAGTCAGGTTTAGACTGGAAATATTAGAAGTCTATAAACCATGGGGGACCAAAGATTTCAAATTTAAGTATACAAGTTCTGCAGTGAGTGTCTTGATAAAGAAATTTTCCTGTCTATATTTTGTAAATGATTTAAAATTCATTTTGCAATATTTCAGAAAAAGATATTTCTGGATTTTTCAGACTTAGGCAACAAGTCTATGATAATGAGTATGAAAGGGAGATAATTACATAAAACAATTGATTTAAATTGAGCTTAAATATTTCTAATACAAGTTACTTTATTTTGGAAACATCAGGTGTAATCTATGCCAGAACCTATGTATTTAAGTACAGAGAGTATATACATACAGCAGTATATAACACTTACATACACTTCAATGTTAGCACATATATGCATGTGTGTGTCTATATATATATATATATGCATACGTTGGTCATTAAAGTCATAGTGACATCAAGTGAAAACTACAGAGATAGTGTTTGATATTTAGTGCACACACTTATCATGGTTTCATTAATGCATCCTCTCAGTTTACATTATCGGGCTTGGGAAAGATTTCATTTTCTTTCCTCTGTGTGTGTACGTTTGTGTGTGTGTGTGTGTGTGTGTGTGAGTGCTAGAAGAATGGAAATAAGAATGCTATGAATTTGAGAAACCAGGTAGGTAGGTAGGTTCTTGTCAAGATGGCGCTGTGAGCAGACATTGAACTCACCTCCTCCCATGAACACAACCAGGTTACAACAATTTTTGGAAGAATCACCCCGGATTTAAAACTGAAAACTGGATAAAAAGAACCCCCATGACAAGGGACAGTCCTGACGAAAGCAGAAGAGGCAGTAACTCTGGCCGGAGAGGAAAACAGCCACCTTTGGGAGCAGTGGAGCTTCTCAGCTGGCCGGGCGGGAGCCAACCTAAGGTACGCAGCCCTCCCTGGAGGAGTGAGGACTGGAGTGGGGGAAATACTGCTATAACCATCCTTCAGACTCAGCCCAACTGAGAGGGCGGTCTTACTGTCTGGCTTTGCTGGCTATTAACTGCAGCAAGGACACCCCAGAAAAGCTATCAGCTGAAAGCCGAAAAGATCCGGGTCTTAAAGGGCCCATGCACAAACTCATTCATTGCAGCAACCTAAAATCACCAGAGAGAAGGCTGACTGTCCTTTGGTGAAACAAAACTCACCTGGTGGGCTCTGGGGGCATCTTGGTGAGAGGAGGATCCTCTCCTGAGACTGAGACATTGGTGGGGGCCGTTGTTCTGAGCTGGCCCAGGCGTGCTGACAGGGACCCTGGTGGGCGCCATTGAGGTTCTTCCCTTGGCCTATTAGCCCAGGGGTCTGCCACACCCACTAGAGCACAGATTTAATCCAGTTCAGCCAGGGCAGGCAGCCTGCCCTAGGGACTAGCCCCACCCAACAGCAAGCCCTCAGGCTACTTTTCAGCCTGCATTGACTGAGTGCCTTGATCCTCTACAGGCAGGCAAGGGTGTCTGACTCTGTGGGGCAGGGCTTGTGTGAGGACCAGGTGAACTCTGGGGAGCATTGGGGCAGAGGTGGGGGCCTCTGCAGTGTGGCAGTGGGGTACTCTCCAGAGGGTTGAGAAGTGTGCATGGACCAGGACTGTGTTGACAGTGGGGGGTGAGGCTTATCAGTGGCAGAAGACTTGTGCTTCACAAATAGCCATAAAAAGGATCAGCCCCACCTTCCAAAGCCTGAAACAACTGAGTGCCTCCATGCCAAGGGCTAGCTCCACTCAGCTGCACTCCTAAGAGAACTGACATCAGCCTTGTCGGCCTCAGGCCTATCACAACTCTACACCCCTGGGCCTAGCAACCAGCTACACTGGGTACCAACCCAATTAAGAGGACAATTGCAATAAGAGTGTGCTAATAGACTTTGTAGCCAACAGTACTGAGGCCCCTCCAAACCAGATTTACAAACAGCTTGCCAGGGAAGGACGATCAGACTCCTTGGGTACCTGCAGTGGGAGCAACCCTGCCACAGCAGAAGAACACAAGTAGCCCACAAAGGGGTCACTCCTGGTTCTTATGGTCTGGTGACAAGAGGGAAGCATACTGTTGGACCTCATAAGGCATCTCATACATAAGGCCACTTCTCCAAGATCAGGAGACATAGCCAACTCACCTAGTACAAAGAGAATAGCACAGAGAAAGAGGCATAATGAGGAGGCAAAGGAATACTTTCCAAGCAAGGGAACACTACAAAACACCAGAAAAAGAACTAAGTGAAACAGAAACTAGCGACCTCCTTGACAAGGAATTCAAACAAAATATAATGAGGATGCTCACAGATATGCAGAGAAGAATGGATGATCACAGTGAGCACATCAGCAAAGAATTGGAAGATATAAAAAAGAACCAATCAGAAATGAAGAATACAATACTTGAAATGAGAAATTCACTAGAGGGACTCAATAGCAGAGTAGAGGAAGCAGAAGAACGGATCGGCGAGCTAGACGAAAGATTAGAGGAAATCACCCAAGCAGAACAGAAAAGAGAAAAAAGAATTAGACAGAATGAGAACAGTGTAAGGGAACTCTGGGACAATATCAAGCATGCTAACATTCGGATTATAGGGGTCCCAGAAGGAGAAGAGAGAGACAAAGGGGCAGAAAATTTATTTGTTGAAATAACAGAGGAAAATTTTCCTCACCTGAGGAAGGAAACAGACATGCAAGTTCAGGAAGCACAGAGAGCTCCAAACAAGAGAAGCCCAAAGAGGCCCACACCAAGACATATTATACTCAAAATGTCTAAAATTAAAGACAAAGAATCCTAAAAGCAGCAAGAGAAAGGCCACAAGTGACATATAAAGGGAAGCCCATCAGGCTGTCAGCGGACTTCTCAGCCGAGAGCCTACCAGCGAGAGGAGAATGGCACGACATATTTGAAGTGCTGAAAGGAAAAACCTACAACCAAGAATACTCTATCCATCAAGGCTGTCATTCAGAATGGAAGGAGAGATAAAGAGCTTCCCAGACAAGCAAAAATTAAAGGAGTTTATCACCAAGAAACCAGTTCTAGAAGAAATGCTGAAGGGACTTATTTAAGTGGGAAACTAATGACCACAAATAGAGATAAAAGAAAAAAAAATTATCATAAAAACCCAAAACATCAACAAGAAAAAACAGGCAATAAAATCAATTGTAATGTAAAAGTATAGTAAAGGCAGCAGATCAACTACCTGTGAAGGTAATATGAAGGTTAAAAGACAAATGTACTAAAATTACCTATTTCAATGATAAGAGGGTAATGGATAGACACACACTAAACAAAAGACTATATATGATGTGAAAAACATATAATGTGGGAGGAGGGGAGTGAAAAAGTAGAGCTTTTAGAAAGAGGTCAAGCTAAAGAGTCTATTGACTCAATATAGACTGTTACATACATAGTATATTAAATAGGATCCTCATGGTAACCACAAACCAGAAACTGATAACAAGCAGGAAAAAAAGTAAGACAAAAGAAATAAAAAATATTACTAAAGATAGCCATCAAACCACAAGTGAAGAGAGCAAGAGAAAAAGAAAGGAACTGAGAAAAACTACTAAAACACCCCCCAAAAAAAGAAAAAGTGACAAAATGGCAGTAAATACGTATTTATCAATAGCTACTTTAAATGTCTATGGATTAAATGCTCCAATCAAATGTCATAGGGTGGCCAACTGGATAAAAAAACAAGATCCATGTATATGCTGCATACAAGAGACACACTTCAGATCTACAGACACTCACAAACTGATAGTGAAAGGATGGAAAAAGATATTCCATGCAAATGGCAAAGAAAAGAAAGTGGGGCCAGCAATACTTATATCAGACAAAATAGACTTTAAATCAAAAACTGCATTAAGAGACAAAGATAGGAACTACATAATGATAAAGTGAACAATCCAACAAGAAAATATAACACTTGTAAATATCTATGCACCCAACATAGGAGCACCTAAATATATAAAGCAATTATTAACAGAGATAAGAGGAGAAATAGACAGTAACACATTAACAGTAGGGGACTTTAACACTCCACTTACACCAATGGATAGATCATCCAAACAGAAGATCAATAAGGAAACACTCGCCTTAAAGGACACATTAGACCAGATGGACTTAGTAGATATATACAGAACATTCCATCCAAAGAACACAGAATACACATTCTTTTCAAATGCCCATGGAACATTCTCCAGGATTGATCACATATTAGGCCACAAAACAAGCCTCAATAAATTTAAGAAGATCAAAATAATACCATGCATCTTTTCTGACCACAAAGGTGTGAAACTGGAAGTCAACTACAGAAAGAAAACCAGAAAAGCCACAAAAATGTGGAGATTGAACAAAATGCTACTGAACAATGATTGGGTCAATGAAGAAATCAAAGAAGAAATAAAAAAATTCCTGCAGACAAATGAAAATGAAAACATGACATGCCAAAATCTGTGGGATACAGCAAAAGCAGTTCTATGAGGGAAGTTTATATCAATTCAGGCCTACCTCAAAAAAGAAGACAAATCTCAAATAGACAATCTAAAAGTGCATCTAAAGGTACTGGAAAAAGAACAACAAACAAAGCCCAAAATCAGCAGAAGGAAGGAAATAATAAAAATCAGAGCAGAAATAAATGAAATAGAGACTACAAAAACAATAGAAAAAATTAATGAAACCAAGAGCTGGTTCTTCAAAAAGATAAACAAAATTGACAAACCCTTAGCTAGACTCACCAAGAAAAAAAGAGAGAAGGCTCAAATAAGTAAAATCAGAAACAAAAGAGGAGAGATTACAACAGACACCTCAGAAATACAAAAGATAATAAGAGAATACTATGAAAAGCTATACACCAACAAATTGGATAATCTGGAAGAAATGGATAAATTCTTAGAAACATACAACCTTACAAAACTGGACCAAGAACATGCAGAAAATTTGAATAGACCAATCACCAGTAAGCAGATCGAAACAGCAATTAAAAACCTCCCAAAAAATAAAAGTCCAGGACCAGATGGCTTCCCTGGTGAATTCTACCAAACATTCAAAGAAGACTTAATACCTGTCCTTCTCAAACTCTTCCAAAAAATGGAAGAGGAGGGGAGGCTTCCTAACTCCTTCTAAGAAGCAAACATTATCCTGATACCAAAACCAGACAAGGACAACATAAAAAAAGAAAATTACAGGCCAAGATCACTGATGAACATCGATGCAAAAATCCTCAACAAAATACTAGCAAATTGAATACAACAATACATTAAAGAGATCATACATCATGATCAAGTGGGTTTCATTCCGGGGATGCAGGGATGGTTCAACATCCGCAAATCTATCAACGTGATACACCACATTAACAAAATGAAGAATAAAAATCACATGATCATCTCAATAGATGCAGAGAAAGCATTTGACAAGATACAGCATCCATTTATGATAAAAACTCTAAATAAATTGGGTATAGAAGGAAAATACCTCAACATAATAAAGGCCGTATATGACAAACTCACAGCAAATATCATTCTCAATGGAGAAAAACTGAAAGCTACCCCTCTAAGAACAGGAACCAGACAAGGATGCCCACTGTCACCACTCTTATTTAACATAGTATTGGAAGTCCTAGCCAGAGCAATCAGGCAAGAAAAAGAAATAAAAGAGATCCACATTGGAAAAGAAGAAGTGAAACTGTCACTCTTTGCAGACAACATGATTTTATATCTAGAAAACCCTAAAGAGTCCACTAAAAAACTTTTAGAAATAATCAAGGAATATAGTCAAGTTGCGGGATACAAAATCAATGTACAAAAATCCGTTGCATTTCCATACACTAACAACGAAGTTGCAGAAAGAGACATTAAGAATACAATCCCATTTACAATTGCAACAAAAAGAATAAAATACCTAAGAATAAACTTAACGAAAGAGGAGAAAGATCTGTACACCGAAAACTATAAAACATTGTTGAAAGAAATCGAAGAAGACACAAAGAAATGGAAAGATATTCCATGCTCTTGGATTGGAAGAATTAGCATTGTTAAAATGTCCATACTTCCTAAAGCAATCTATAGATTCAACACAATCCCTATCAAAGTTCCAACAACATTTTTCACAGAAATAGAACAAAGAATCCTAAAATTTATATGGAACAACAAAAGACCCAGAATAGCCAAAGGATTCCTGAGAAAAAAGAACAAAGCTGGAGGTATCACACTCCCTGATTTCAAATTATACTACAAAGCCATAGTAACCAAAACAGCATGGTACTGGCACAAAAACAGACACACAGATCAATGGAACAAAATTGAGAGCCCAGAATCAAACCCACACGTTTATGCACAGCTAATATTCGACAAGGGAGCCAAGAGCATACGATGCAGAAAGGAGAGTCTCTTCAATAAACGGTGTTGGGAAAACTGGACAGCCACATGCAAAAGAATGAAAGTAGACCATTCCCTTACACCATGCACAAAAATCAACTCAAAATGGATTAAAGACTTGAATGTAAGACCCGAAACCATGAGACTTCTAGAAGAAAACATAGGCAGTATGCTCTATGACATTGGTCTGAGCAGCATATTTTCAAGTCCCATGTCTGACTGGGTAAGGGGAACAAAAGAAAAAATGAACAAATGGGACTACATCAAACTAAAAAGCTTCTGCACAGCAAAGGAAACCATCAACAAAACGAAAAGACAACCTAACAATTGGGAGAAGATATTTGCAAATCACATATCAGATAAGGGGTTAATATCCAAAATATACAAAGAACTCATACAGCTCAACAACAAAAAAAACCCAACAATCCAATTAGAAAATGGGCAAAAGATCTGAACAGAGATTTCTCCAAAGAAGACATACAGATGGCCAACAGGCATATGAAAAGATGCTCAACATCATTAGCTATCAGGGAAATGCAAATCAAAACTACAGTGAGGTATCACCTCACTCCAGCCAGAATGGCTATAATTAACAGGACAGGAAACAACAAATGTTGGAGAGGGTGTGGAGAGAAGGGAGCCCTTGTTCACTGCTGGCGACAGTGCAAACGGGTGCACCCACTATGGAAAGCAGTTTGGAGTATCCTCAGAAAATTTAGGACAGATCTACTGTATGATCCAGCTATTCCACTGCTGGGTATTTATCCAAAGAACTTGAAAACACAAAGGCATAAAGATACTTGCACCCCTATGTTCATTGCAGCATTATACACCATAGCCAAGACTTGGAAGCAACCTAGGTGCCCATCAAGGGATGAAAGGATAAAGAAAATGTGGTATTTATACATGATGGACTACTACTCAACCATAAGAAATGACGAAATCCAGCCATTTGTGACAACATAGGTGGACCTTGAGGGTATTATGCTGAATGAACTAAGTCAGAGGGAGAAAGTCAAATACCATATGATCTCACTCATAAGTAGAAGATAAAAATGGCAAAAAAAAAAAAAACACATAACATTGGAGATTGGACTGGTGGTTACCATTGGGGAAGGGGAGAGGTGGGAGGGCAAAAGGAGTGATTAGGGTCACATGTGAGGAGATGCACTATAATTAGTGTTCGGGTGGTGAACATGATGTAATGTATCCAGAATTTGAAATATGATGTACATCTGAAAAAAATAAGAATTAAAAGAAATTAAAATATAATAAAGATAAAAAAAAAAGAGAGAAACCAGGTAGGTAATTATATAAATTGTAAATAATTAAATAATAGCTGATTGTTAGCTATTACTATATGTTATCAAATACAGATTATATGAATATTAACACAATGCTTCTCTCTAAATGTTTAAATTAACTTAACTTTATGAAACTTTGTCTTCAAATAATTTAAAAATGTATTAAAGTAGAATAGCCTATTCTCCATCAATCAATATATATTTAGAGTGTTAACTTCAGTATAAGAATTGTCAAATAAAAATGGCAAGTAATAGGATATATTGGAATACACAAGAAAGCCATTTTGGTGTAAACCCAATTCGGCCTGACCTTGTCTTTCCAAAAGGGTCTGACCGAGGCCGTAGAGCATGCATTGTATATCTGCTTTAGAGATTCCCTATGGCAAGAGCAAAAGGCCCTTGAGATAAATGTGCAACTTCCCTCCGCCTCCCAAGGTTGGCATTTCCTTAAGGATTAAGCATCTTTCCTTAGGCTAGAAACTGATTGCTGTGCTCACCTGTGACCGCCCAGCTTGAGACAATAGACTTGCTTCCTGCTACACCCACCAAGATAGCAGACCCACTACCTGCTGTGTCCATCAAGTGCTGTGCCGACAGGGCAATCTTGTGACTATTGTGGGAGGGACATTTCAAGCATGTGAAACACCCTCTTTGAGGGTATATGACCACCCTATGTACCCCCACTTCTTTGGAGTGCTCTGTTCCTTTGTGGAAAGACTTTCCCGGGTTATTATCCTAAAATTTAAGCTCAGAATAAACTCACACAAATTTTCATTTATAGATTGGTTACGGATTATTTTCATCAACGGAATAATGACTTTAAACACATCTCAAAAATAATGGCAAAAGGCATGTTTACTTTTTATTGTGCATATTAAAAATGTCATTCATAATTTTAAAATCTTAAATTGATGAAGTCACCAAAGTTATTTTATTTTAATTAAAGATTGTATTGCATAATTGTCTGGAATTCTTAAGCCAAACACAATGTCAAATATATACTCAAATATATGCATCATTACTACTTTAAAATACTATGAATAATTTTACAAATAAAACTTTTATAAAACTTTAATTTCCATACTCTTTTATTTATAGTTTTAAATATTTTTCTTTCTAAGAAACTATTAGATAACAGGTGTGGAGGACGAAGACATTTCCTCTGTCCAAAGTGGGTTCGTCTGGCCGGAGAACGAATTAAATTCACATGAGACAGAATAGCAAGAGATAATTAAACAAAGCTTTATGAGGACCATGGCCCGGGGCCTTTCCTCCCGAAGGAAGAAAGGGCACCGAAGAAGTGGGGTGCACACAGTGGTTATATACCCCCAAACAGGCTGTTTCACATGTGATTGAAATGTCCCTCCCACACTAGTCACAAGATTGCCCTGTTGGCACAGCACTTGATGGACACAGCAGGTAGTGGTCTGCTATCTTGGAGGGTGTAGCAGGAGGCAAGTCTATTGTCTCCAGCTGGGCGGTCACAGGTGAGCACAGCAATCAGTTTCTAGCCTAAGGAAAGATGCTTAATCCTTAAGGAAATGCCAATGTTGGGAGGCGAGGGAAGTCAGTTACAGGAGGTTACCAGACAGGCACAATAAAATGCAGATTTAAGTCCTTGCCTTCCCCATTGATTAAGAGTTTCTGGAGATATCTTTACAGATAGAGAGTTCCTTTGCAATGTAAATGTCTCTTACAAAGGGTAAGTAAATTCTCCTTTTCAGTTGCTTTCAGGTCTGCAAAGAAACCAGCCTCAAATAATCCTCATGCCAAAGAGACATATCTTGGGGTGGCCATTTCCAGGTCCCCAAACAGGTTTGGCACACCGAAGCAAGATCAATTATTATTTATTTTTCATTGTTGATGATATTCCTCATGTTAAAATATGAAGAGGTTAAGAAGGGAGATTTCTGGAGGAATAATAGTTCAAAGAAATTCCATGAAAGGTTGTATTTTAACAAATCAATAAACTTTGTGTGTCACATACTTAGCATTTTGTTAAAATAAACTGGAGACCAGGCTTGAAAATCCTCTATTTAAGCCACATAAGCAAAACTAAATTTATCTTTTTTCATGAACATAAGTGAAACTTTTAAATTATTTCTTGTAAAAGTCTCTGATTATCATAAAAAAAACTTATCTTCCTAAAACAGTATTAGATAACCACTTTTAACCAATCGCCTGCAGTCTGGAAACCCCCATTGTAATAACCCGTAACTGTAAAGGCTAAACGACCTCCTCAGTTTCCCATTATAAGCCATCCTGTAACTTCACGCCTCTGAGCTTCACGTCACTTTTGGATTTGAAAGTTCCCAGTTTGCAAAGTATTTTATGTGCACCACAGACTCTTATTAAATACTATTTTGCTGATCTAGCTTTAATTTTTACTGTTCCTGGGTTTTTGACAATTTTTGTCTTGTCCTCTTCAAGTTGCAGTTATTAATGGTGGTATGCTGTCTGCTGTTTATGCAAAGGTTATGAAATGTTTAAAATGTTTCTGTTGCATCAGTCCAAAATAGGTTAAATTCACATTTCTTAACATACTCTTGCTCCCATCTAAACATTAATATCAGAGACTTTTTAGAAGTAGAAAAAGAAATTAATATTATTTAAATATAAATATGTATACACACATATACATCTATATTTGTATATATATAATTTAAATATAAATCCTATTCAAAGTTCTACAACAGTTTGCAGTCTTTGAAGATTTTTATCATTTTATTCAAAGAAATAGTTTTATATTTTTCTAAGTAACTATTGTCCCAAACTCTAATTTAGGTGTGAAAATTTTAATGGTTATATGTTAGCATAGACTTTGACAGCATTTGTAAGAAGCATTTACTAATAACCTATAAATCACAACTATGCTTTCAATATAAATTAATTAATCACATATAAAGTAAACATGACTGAGATGAAGAAAATTAGTTTTGTCCAGTTGTTTGCTATTTAATTTTAAAAGATGAAATTAGATGAGAGTAAACGAATGGTGACTAGTTACTTAAACTACTAATGTATTGAGAAAAAATTAGGCATGTGTGTTTAATAATGTTTAGAGTATAAATATCTAGCTGTAATTAAATCTGAGATTTTTATATTTATAAAGCAAATAGATTTGTTTTACATATTGACAAAAGAAATATTTTATTCATAGTGTTTTCACAAAATTTTGTTTACAATGGCATAACATAGATGAATGAAAACAACTAAAAGTTATAATCATATTAGACAAGGTATTGTGGACACTTAAAACTGAAACTTCATTTAAATTTAATAATATAGTACGAAAGGTCTCAAGGTATTGTAGACACTTAAAACTGAAACTTCATTTAAATTCAATAATATAGTACGAAAGGTCTCTGAACAATATCTTCAATAGTTTTATAACTGATTTTTTAAAAACTCATACTCATGAAAATTTTTTAAAGTTAAAAGTCAGATTTGCCGATCACCAAAGATACCTGGCTGTTTTTAAAAATTATGCCTGCATTTTGCTTTCTCCCTCATTTTTGGGCTGTATTGTTTAAAACACAACTTGATAATTCAAGTGTTTTTGAACAAATGCTAGATAATCATGTAGGTTTTAGGAAATGATTTTCTTCTACAACTATTAAGAAACAAGTTTAAAAACACTGTTTTTGTTCAGATTGAAAAACATCATTGGCCTACTGTTAGTTTATAATGGTACTAACTTTATTTTTGACAAACATTTTTTAATAACAAATTATAGCCAAAAATGACGTTTTGAGGATACCTAAATTGATTTGATCTTATTTGTAATTGAAATAACAGGAAGTAGTTGGCTGAGTGTGCCCCCAAAAGACTGGTTTCCTCTTCCCTGGAACCTGTGAACATTACCTTATATGGTCAAAGATGTAATTATATTAAAGATTTTGAGAGAAGAAAGATTATGCTGGATTAGCCAGATGGGCCCTAAATCCAGGGATGATTGTCCTTGAAAGAGTGAGAAAGAGGGAGATTAGATAGACAGAGAAGAGGAGAAGGTGTTGTGAAGGTGACGGCAGAGACTGTATTAATGTAGTCACAGAACAATGCACGAAAAGCTGAGAGTCAAGGAATGGATTCTCCCCTATAGCCTCTGGAAGACAGTGCAGCCCTGGCAAGACTTGGATTCCAGAGCCAGCCCTGATGACCTGGCAGGTAAAGTTCGGTGTGCTCCATTTCGGCAGCCTAAGTTCTGTTCCTGGGCATGGAACCACACCACTCATCTGTCACGCTGTGGTGGTGGCCCACACAGAAGAACTAGAAGGACTTACAACTAGAATATATACCTATGTACTGGGGCTTTGGCGAAGGAAAAACAAACAAACACATCTTTGATTTCAGATTTCTGGCCTCCAGCTTATGAGAAAATTAATTTCTGTTGTTTTAAGTGCCAAGTTTTTGATAATTTGTTGCACTAGCCCTAAGAAACTAATTGAGAGAGTAAACTGGCATTTTAGGTAGCTGATAATTTAAAATTAAATCATGATGTAGGTTTTAAACTCTATAAAAGGGTTTGAAACCATCATAGGATAGAAGATCAATGGTGGTGTAATCAGGATACTTATATTAGTCTGCTTTACTGATAAAACATGAAAAAGATATTAGTTAGTAGAAACGGAATCATTTTGTCTCTGAATTTTACACATAATTTAGAAGTTTTTAAATTGTGAATACTAGTTTGACTATAGAACTAATTTGCTGATATTTTCCCTCTGTTGCTGAAAGATGAGAACCAAGTCTTTAAACTTTAATCATTCCAGAAACGATAAACACAAATTGAATTGATATCAAGAATGAGACATTTTACTCAACAGTATCTTATGAATTTCACGTTGTAGATGTGAATTCTCAAGTGGTTAGAGTATATGTTTCCTACTTATTTGTATTAGTCACTTGAAATTTTTGCCGATTTTTCATGATTTCAGGGCGAGGATTACTATTTATGCCTCTCTTCATTAAACTTTCTTTTTACCTCATTTGGTAAACTTAAATATGATGGTTTAAATTAGGTGGTTAATAGAATGCTTTGTATTTTCACTATGTTCATAATGTTTACACCAATATATGCATGGGTTTTTGAAGCTGGTCAAGGTCTGGATATTAAAAATGAAGAAGATTCCACTTACTTTTATACAAGGCTATCGGATAGTCTGAACATGACTCAATGAGACAGGTCAATCTTCCCTGATATTCCTTTCTCCTTGAGTCCCTTTCACTCATTTGTCAGGCTTGTCTCAATGGAAATAAGTCCCATTCATTTTAAATCGGTTGATACTGAAGTCTTTGTGACTATCTGTGCTGCTCTGTAGACACTTCTATATTCATTTTATTATTATTTTTAATCTTTCAAAGCATTAGCATGGAAAAAATACTAGCATTTTCCATGGTCTGATGCTTTCTTTATTTTTATTCAACAGTGTGAGATAGGGTAAGTGAATTTCAGGATTAAAAGTCCTACATACAATATATCATGTCTAGTGATTGCTGTGTGAGGGAAGGAAATTTCAGAGCCCAAAGGTTGGCTTGTCTTGTGACAGGTAACTTACAGGCTGACAGCACACAGAACTCTCATATTGCAACTAATACGCTGAGCAATCAAGCAGACAACAACAGCTTTTGTTGCTTTTATAGCTCCTCTAAGAGAGATTTTTAGTTTCACCCTGACTTCATAATATTGTTACTAACAATTTTTCAAATGTGCCACTATAACAGAGAGAGTGGTCCATTTTATTTTCTGTGCGTTCACCTCAATAACTTTTTTTCCATTTAAGTCTCCACAGCATTCATTTATACTAATTGATTCACTCCTTTCTCAAAGATTTTAAAACCCATTTTAAAGCCTATCCTAGGAATACTTCAGGAAGTAAAACAGTAGCAGACAATACGTCTGGCCATAGTTAAACTAGAAAAGAAAAAGAAAAAAAGACAAAGACCTAAAACATACCAGTGGACATAGGATACTAACATCAAAGACATTATACAGAGTGTAAAGAAGTATAAAATAGTATTATTTCACAGTATCAAGAGAATATGGGATTTCAGAAGAGGGAAAGATCGTTTCACTCTTTGGTAGATAAAACTTTTCTCTTATAAGTGCTCTGAACTTGGATTCCTTTCTGCTTAAGGATTATTTCAAACTGTCTCACTTTCCCGAATCCTCCATTCCCCTCACTTCTTCCCTCGCTCCCTTTATCCTATTAATTCAAACAAAAATGGAGCGCACCAAATAAGAACTCTCTCAACTTGCTGATACAATAAAATCAAATCTACTTTAGTATGCAACTACCCGCCTGTTGCCGTAGTACCATAGTTCTTCAACCTTTGTGTTCATCAGAATCACCTTGAGGACTTGTTAAAGTACAGATTTCTGCACCATAGTCCTGAAATGGGGCTCTCAAAGTTGCATTTCTACCAAGCACCTATAATCTCCTTGGTCACGGAGAGACTCTACGCTAACTTTTCAACTATGCGATGATTTTGTATCCTTTCCATATAAGGATGGACTACCCAAAGGTGTCTCATTTCTTGGTATTGCTCATCAACAAGTAATTGTGTTTTTCTTCATAAAATGAGACCTAATAGTGTAAAAATTATTTTAATCAGTGTAAAATTAAAACTATTCTTTATAGATAAAATAATAAAATTATTTTTTAATGGAATGTATCTTTAATTTTTCTAAGAAATAACTTTTTCTTTATTCTCATGCTGGTTTCCATTCCTCACTCAGTTGCTTATGATTTCTTGTCTGGAAGAATGTATTAGTCTAGATAGAAAATATTTACGTATCTCTTTGATCTTGCATTCAGTCTGAAACTGCCAACAGAATTACCTCAAATCACCTAAAAACAAAAGACAATCCTATAGTCAATTTTTTAAGATAAATCGTTGTGATTTCTCCAATGTCACCAAAATAAAATCCCAAATTATTTTATCACATAGTGCAGACTTATCCATCCCATCCAAATGGGGAAGGAAGAAATAAAGTTATCTCTGTTGCAGATGATGTGATCTTATACGTAGAAAACTCTAAAAATTCCACAAAAAAATTGCTAGAACTACTAAACAAATTCAGCAAAGTAGCAGGACATGAACTGAACACACAAAAATCAATTTCATTTTTACACTAAAAATGAACAACCCAAAAAGAAAAGAAACATTTCCATTTACAATAGCATCAAAAAGAATAAAATACTCAGGAATTAACCAAGGTGGTGCAAGCAGTATATAATGTGGTGGTATTTTTTCCTGTCCACGCTGCTAATCTCTTTCTCTGGATTAGCTTACATAGGTCATTTACCTTTAAGGTAATTATTGACTGGTGACACTTGGATCTGCTATTTTTTTTGTTTACAATTTGTTTTTTGCGTTTCTCTTTTCCCTATTTTTCTTTTCTTGCCTTACTGAATGCTAACTTGCACATTTTTTTAGGATGCAGTCTTGTCTTATTTGTAGTGTTCTGCGAGTATCACTTTTTTTACTTTTGTAGTGGTTGCTCCGGTTTTTACAATATTCATATATGACATATCAGTCTACTGGTGTCAACATTTTACTCAAATTTGAAAAACAAAGTTGTTTTTGGTATCTCAAAATGAGACAGATGTCACTTCAGGTTTTTAGGTTACAGACCACGTGTCATGATGATCTCCCTTTCTCTCTTGATGCTAATGTTCTAAGCTGAGAAATAGCTCATTAGGTCACAATACAAGTGTTCACGTCCTCCTCATAAAACACGAATTATTTATTCAACAGGTTTTTATTCTTGGTTTGATTTTTATATAATGAATCCCCTATATGTTAATTACATACTAAATTTTGTTATACATTTACACAAAATATAAACAGATAAAATATGCTTATAGGGGCTGGCTCAGTGGCATAGTGGTTAAGTTTGTGTGCCCCACTTTAGTGGCCTGGGGTTTGCTGGTTTGGATCCTGAGTGCAGACCTACACACTGCTCATCCAGCCATCCTGAGGTGGCATCCCACATAGAAGAACTAGAAGGATGTAAAACTAGGGTATACAACTACGTACTGGGACTTTGGGGAGAAAAAATAAAAGAGGACGATTGGCAACAGATGTTAGCTCAGGGCCAATCTTCCTCCCCACCCCCCCAAAAAAGCATACCTTTAAAATATATATATATATGTACATATATGCTTATGTATGCTATATAGTAATCCTTTTAAAACAAATATTATAATCCTTTGATATATTCTCTCATGTTTCCAAGACATTACTAGGGTATTTCAGCATATAGTTGATAATGTGATTATTTTAAACCATCTTCTTCAAGAATATTAGAACTTAAATTGAGGTAAATTATCTTTACTCTTTTTGCTTTCTTATAGTGTAGACTCCAAAATCACAAATGACATAGAGGAGAGCTGATTTGTGTTTTAAAAGACCTGAAGATTTTATAGTTATGGGAAGCTTCCTTAATAATAAAAAAATTAATTTATTAAATTAAATTAAATATAATGGTGAGTATATATTTAAAAAATTTACAATTGTAAAAATTTGACAAATAGTACAAAATCCAGAAAAATAATCAAAGACTGTTTAGTATAACTGTCTGACCATATCAATAATCCTTTTCTTTTCTACATAAGATTTGTTAGCTTTAAGTCTTATAAAAATATATTCTCTAGGGCTGACCCCATGGCCTAGTGGTTAAGTTCAGCACACTCTGCTTTGGCAGCCCAGATTCTACCCCTGGGGGTGGACCTACAGCACTCCTTGGTGGCCACACTGTGGTGACGACCCACATACAAAATAAAGGAAGATTGGCATAGATGTTTGCTCAGAGTAAATCTTCCTCAAGCAAAAAGAGGAAGATTGGCAATAGTTATTTGCTCAGGCAAATCTTCCTCAGCAAAAAAGAAATATATATATATATATATGTATATGTATATATATTCTTTAGTAATAACCATCATGATGTTGATACAAATTACATGGATTCTTTAGTAAGTGATGACTGTGTATTTGTGACTCTGAAAAGTACAATGGAAATGGGATCTTTCATCTTTTCTCCTTAGCACACTCATCTTTGGCCTGGATATTTGCAGGAACTTCCTGACACATCTCCCAGCTTTCTCTCTTATTCTGTTTCAAATGTTTCTCTCTGTGGCTGTCAGGGATCTTTTATTAAAATAAAATAATATGACTTGTCTACTTAAATATATCATTTTCTTCTCTCAACACTTAAAATAAAAATTCTTTTTATATATTCTGCAAGATCTTATATGACCTGATCTCTATATATCCTCACAGTGCCCTCTTCAACCGTTCTTTCCTTATGTTTAATATATACTTATCATCCTGGTCATTTTCAATTCAATTTCAAAGAGAATTTCACCATTTAGCTTCCAAGGCTTGGAGCTGTTCTCTTTCCAACCCTTCACATAGCATTAGAAAAAAGAAAACAACTTCATCTTTCACTATAAATGTCATCTCTTCAGAGATGATTGCTATGATCATCCCATATAAGTAATTCACAACTCTTCCCAAAACGTCATGTTACTCTCTGTCATAATGTCATTCTTTATTGTCTTAAGTATTATTAAATATTAATTATATATTAATTATTATTGATCCTTGGGTTATGATAATTAGATATTAACTGTTTTGTCTATGATCTTTTCCTAATTTTTGAGCAAACCAACAAGAGATTCATGTCCCTCCCTCACTGAGATGTGCTTCATGTTATGAATGATGCGAGGTATGAATTGTGGAGAAGAAGATAAAAAGGCCCTTACAGAAAATAAGATCTTAGATTTTGTTCTTCAGAAACTTAAGTTCCTTAAGAATTATGCAAACAGAGAGCAGAGGCAGGTGAGTGCTTTGAGGAGAGAAAAGTTGAAAAAGGAGAGCCAGTGGTGATTTATTCCAGGTCTAGTAGAGGATGGTGTTCCTAAGATAGCAGCCCCCATAAGCCACTACCTTGTACAGAGCCGGGGAGGTGGCTACAGATCCAGATAGATGGTTTCATGGGTTGGTTTGAAATAGTCTAAAAAATGTAAGTGAGCATTAGGTTGCACATAAGCAGCAGTGTATCATAACCTCAAGGTACTACTGAGCATGGTAAAGAGCACATCGAAGGTAGCCATGATGGGGTAAAGATACAGAAAATTAACCTGCCTTTTAATCACTGCAGTTGAATTGCATTGTTGGGAAACCCTAGAGGAAGGAGCATGGTCCAAATAATACATTAGATGTAATTTCTTGCCCTCATAAGATAAGCCCTCAAAGTCAGTTTTAATATGAATCCAAGTAAATAAAGAAACATGGCTTTTTGTTCTCACCTCTGAATTTTTGTGTAGGATTTACATGGAAGACACAATATTTGTTCTTCTAATTGTTGTTTACCATCCATGTGGTCAAAGTATACATCTGCTTGAATGAGTACTACATACTCACTATCTAATAGACTTACTGGTAGAGAATAAGGACATAAAACATATTTTTATCAATCAGTTAAAATATGATCCAATTTTGGCAGGAGAGAAAAGAGAAGCTCAGAAAGTTAAAACAATTTGACGAAAATTAAACAGCTATTAGTGCCTGAGTCTGTATTTGCTTACAAATCTCCAGCTCTTAGCTACTGCGCTGGAGCTTTGTCTATGTAAGGAGGATAACACCCAAAAACTATAGCATTTATAGAACATCACAACATGAGAACAGATAGAAAATGAGTTGAGTGTTCTGAGAAGAGTGAGGAATTTAGGATATCACAAAACACAGGTGGGAAAGTCAATCAGAGGTTAGTTAGGATTTTTTTCTGAAAAAGTGTTCTCTACTCAAACATTTAAGAGGATATTGGGAAATTTAGGTAGCATAAACCAAAAAGCAAGTTATAGAGGCTGCAAATTGTGGTTGTGGGTTAGCTGCCATTATTTAGAAGTTTTGATTTGGCAGGATGTGTGAGGAGAAATAACCGAGGGCTAAAGCCATGCAAGAAATCATTTAGTCTCTCAGGATCTCCATACCGTCATTTTCTGTTTTTCCTATACTCACATATTTATGTTTATTTTACAAGTTATATCAAGATTTATAAAAAACATTTTAGTTTTCAATCAATTATCTGTAGAATTGCACTGTAAATGCACTTGTCAGTGCATTCCTATAAAATAAAATTTACAATGGGGGCCAACCCTGTGGCACTGTGGTGCTCTGCTTCAGTGGCCCGGGGTTCACATTCTGGGCACGGATCTACACTGCTTATCAAGCCATGCCGTGGCAGGCATCTCACAAATAAAATAGAGGAAGATGAGCACAAATGTTAGCTCAGGCCCAATCTTCCTCAGCAAAAAGAGAAGGATCGGTGGTGGATGTTAGCTCGGGGCTAATCCTCCTCGAAAAAGAAATAATAACATTTACAATGTATAATACAAAACGTTCTAGTAATTGCCATTAGATTATTTCCTGATATGTATTTCATTAGGTATTAATTTTACTATTGAAAAATGAATACAAATTTATTTTTTCCACATCTTTAAACATAATTACCTGTAAGGATAAGCTAGAGCGCTATTTTCTTCTGACATCTCTTTCTCACCTGTTTGAATATAGATTATATTATAGTAAAAATTATTTTCCCAAGAAGAAAGGAATTTTTCTTTCTTATGTTGAATACGTCAATAATGATTAAAATAAAGGAAAAAGGAATAAACAGAGCTTTATAAAGCAGCGTAACAATGAGTGGGTTGCCCAATAGGCAACAAGATGATTTAAAAGATTAAAAAATGATAAACATATAGTATATGTGAGAATAGAAAACACAACCTCTACCATAGAACCAGAAATTTTATGTGGCTTCTTGAGGCAGGGACTAGCTCCCACATCACTAGTCTGTGTCACACAGGTAGGAGAGCTGTTGAAGTGATAAATGTGAAGAAAGACAGAAGTAGCACTTTCTTGCACATCTTAACAGGTGTAACCAAAAATTCCGAAATAAGTTCAGTTTAAGAGGCAGTTTTAAATGTCTCCTACAGAGTGATAAAACCTCTGTGGTTAGCATATAATTGGTGACAGAAGTCCTGGAAGGAAAAAAAATCAACAACCTTTGAACTTCATGTGGACTCATCAGCCATATTTGAGCCCCAGTTAATTATCGGCAGGTGTCCCTATTAAGGGCCATTACCACTCCAATTAAGTGGGAGACTATGTTATCAGATTTAATTTAGGTTCATGGAAATGGTGCCAGTTAAGTGCACTTCCTGTTGAAAGCACATTCCAATTAATGCAGGGTATTTTATTTAGTGAGAACGTATGAAAGTAGAAAAAAGTAATCAAAGTTATGGTAACTTTGTTATAATACAAACTAATGAAAAAATGCAACCAGTAAACTAAACTTTAATACTTTTTTAAATAAAACACCTGATTTAAAGAAAATAGATATCACACTCAATTAACCTTATCTGTTCAAGTTATATATGTAAAACACATTGTGAAATAATGAACCTAAATTCTAAATAATCTAGCATGATATTAATCTAGCATCCAACACACAAAAAAACACAATACATCATATGTAGTCTTCCCATTGTATTTTCTTCACACACGTGCACACAAGCACACACACACACATACACACACACACACACTTATACTCAAACAGATTAGTCTTATTCATTTTTCAATACCATATTTTTTATTATTCGTATACCATCACTTTATAAAATAGTTTTCCAGTTTGTAACAGAGAATAAATCACAAAAATACTTTTGTAACCTAGAGATTCAATTAGGAAATCTAAATCTTCACAATCCAAATACAATGCTGCCATTCCAAATAAAATGGAAGTATTCACTTAAATTTACCAAAAGAAAATAGCATTTTTAATGGTTTAGGTTAAATGCTTATCTCATTAGTGAATTATTTAATTCTTTAGTCAATTTCCAAAATTCAAATTTTAAAGGAACACTTAAGATTGTGGTTTACTTAGTCACCATGCTAACTCACCAGATATCAATACTAATCAGATTAGTCTCCTTTTTGAAGTGCTTTTTATCTGTTTCATTAAATAAATAAAATACTAATAAAGGTTAAATAACAAATGGAACGATATTTGTAGCCCATATAACTAACAAAAGGCTGGTATCACAGTGTATAAAATTCTTTAACAAATCATAAGGCATAATCAGGCATTTCCAAAATCAGGATATCCAAATTGTTAATAAACACATTAAAAATATAGATACATTAGCAGTAATCAGATACATGTAAAATAAAACCACCATGAAATATAATGACTACACATAGATATTATATGTCTAAAATCTAAGGACAGCTATAACTAAGTGTTGATGAAAATGTGGTTCAACACGAACTTCTATACATTTCTTGTGGAAGTCTAAATTGTTACAACTAATTTGGAAAACATCATGACGTTATCCACCAAGTAATTGAATTTGTGTATAGCATTTGACACAGCCATTCCAAACTCAGATGTATTTATATCTTTAATTAAGCATGTCTACAGAAATCATCAATAATTGTAATTGTTAAAACTTGAGAAAACGCAAATGCCCAACAACATGATAGATAAATAAATTCTTGCATATTCTTTTAATGAAATACAATAAATCAACCTGCCTTAACTTCATGTAACAAAATGGTTGAATCTCATACACATCATGTTGAAAAAAACTAATGGAAAAAGGAGGAGCAAGAATCAACGAACAAAGAACATATCATGAAGGGGCTTCTAGGTTGCTGACAATGTTCTCTTTCTTGATTTAAGTGTTGATTACATGAAAAATATTTTCATAGATCATTGACACGATATCATAGTTTTGTGCGTTTTAATGTGTGGTGTGTAATCCAATTATTTAAACAGGCATGAAGATAAGACAGGGGCAGAGGATAAGCGAGAAGAGAAGAAATAGCTCAAAATTTGCGGGAGTATATTTGAATTAATCCTTAATTTGGCAGGCACATGTCCATTGGTGAGTCTAAAGAAGTATGTGGGCCACGTCATGGTAAACTTTGCAGAGTATGTTAAGAGTTTAGATTTTATCTGAATGAAATCAGACAAGCATTTAAGACAGCAGGATATATTTTCAATATTTATTTAGCCATTGTGGGGTATGGGTTGTTTTGGGGGTGCAAGACTGAAGTTAGGAAGACTAACTGGGAGACTGTGTTTAAGAGTCACCAGGATTTATATTGAATAAAGGGCAATTAGAACGCAGAATTATAACCTATTTTCTGGAAAGAAAAAGAAAAAGCAGAGAAGAGGGAGAACACAAGTGCAGTTATGCTCCTGAAAAACAGAGGGGTAAATGCATAGAAATGTGATGAAAACACAGAACCACTTTAGGAGAAGTATGTAAACGAAAACCTCAGAAATACAGAAGATTTTACCTAGAAAGTGGTAATTTTACAAAATATTTGTGATAGCAAAATTCTAGGTGATGTTTCAAGTTGTGAATGAAACCTCTGTTGTGGGATCAAAGTAAAAGATAACAGTATGAACTAGAGTGTGTGTGTGATAAGTAGGCATAGAAATGATTATAAATGTGTATACATACACGGATTTGTAAACATACACATGTTTTCCAGCTCCATCTCCTGAGATGACCTAGAAGCCGTGACACAGTTTCTGATAGCTAAAGCTGGGAACTTCTGAGCAGCAAAATTAAACAATGACAATATTGGATTATGACAAAAAGAATCAAAGAAATGTCTTTAAGTTCATCCTGATATAGAAAAATCATTAAATAAATAATTGTGAGATATAAGGGAGAAATTTTTCTTTTTGAAGAATTCCAAATAATAAATGTATAAGCAATGAGAGAAAGACACATTCAGATCACCACAGTAATAATAGCTATAGCCCAGATCAAGCAATTTAGTGGAGTAGTGAGTGAGAATTTAACAAACAGAATATATGCATAGCCTCAAAGTAACTCACCAAAAATAATTATAACTACTGTGATGGCTTTATCATATGCCTACAAATTATAGGATAATCCTCCTTTCAGGAAGTAGACACTAATTTCCTTCCCTTAAGTGTGAGCTGGACTTAGTGACTTGCTTCCAACAGCAAATTGAGTATGGCCACAGAAAGTAGTAACTTTGCTGCGGCATATACTCAATGAAGTGAGCAAAGCTAACATCACCAGGGTTAAGTCATGTGGAGAGCAGCTACTGCCCGATATGATTGGATAAGATCATCTACAGAATTCTTCCTCAAATCCATAATCCTATTTACTCACAAGAAAACTTTAAATAAACCCCAATTCACAGGCAATTTACAAAATACCTGAGCACACTTTTCAAGAGTCAAGGTCATGAAAACAGGAAGAGAATAAAAAACTGTCACAGATTGGAGGAGACTAAGGTGACATGACAATTAAGAAAAACATATTTTTTATATGGTCTTATTTTAAAGTCAGAATCTTCACATTTAGAGGGATGGAGAAGAAGATGACACTGAAAAGTGATTGATAAAATCTCTTCTATTGTAATACTATATAATCCACCTTCTAAAAAGAGACATTTCTGAGAGTGAAGGGAGACACTATCCATTATTTTGTCAGAGCATCGTGCATCAAACTAGAACTTTCTCAGTCAGACTAAGAAGTTCATCCTGATATACACAAGTAATTTAATAAATAAATGTGAGATAAGGGAAAATTTTCCTTTGCACTTTGTAGGCCAGAATATATATGCGTATGTAGTCAGACTAAGAAGTTGACAAATAGAAATGGCAAGCAATAGGATATATTGGAGTATATGAGGAAGCCATTTGGTGTAAACCTAATTCGGCCTGACTTTGTTTTTTCCCAAAAGGCCTGATGTGGCTGTGAAGCACGCATTGTATATCTGGTTTAAACATCTCCTATGGCAACAACAAACGGTCTTAAGATAAAGGTGCAACGTCCCCCACATTGACATTCCTTAAGGATAGGCATCTTTCCTTAGTATAGGAACTGATTGCTGCGCTCACCTTTGACCACCCAGCTCACCTGTGACCACCCAGCTCGAGACAACAGTCCTGCCACCCTGCTGTGTCCATCGAGACAGCAGAGCTATCTGTTGTGTCCATCAATCGCTGTGCTGACAGAGCAGGCTCGTGACTATTGTAAAAGGGACAATTCAATCATATGTGAAACATCCTCTTTGGGGGTATATAACTACTCTGTACACCCCACTTCTTTGGTGCCCTTTCTTCCTTTGGGAAGAAAGGCCCCAGGCCATGGTCCTCACGTTTTAGTTCAGAATAAACTCACCCAAATTTTCACTTATAGATTGGTTATGGATTATTTTTGTCAAAAAACTTCATCCTGATAGACGCAAATAATTTAATAAATAAATGTGAGATAAGGAAAAAATTTTCCTTTGCACTTTGTAGGCCAGAATATATATACACATGTATATATACAAACACACATATACATATATATACACATATACATATAAACACATATGTATTTCCCCTTTTTTTGCTGAGGAAACATTCAGCCTGAGCTAACAACTGCTGCCGATCTTCCTGTTTTCGCTTGAGGAAGATATGCCCTCAGCTAACATCTGTGCCAATGTTCCTCTATTTTGTATGTGGGTCACTGCTACAGCATGGCCACCAATGAGTGGTGTAGGTCTGTGTCCGGAAACTGAACCCAGGCCGCTGAAGCGGAGTATGCTGAACTTAACCACTAGGCCACAGGGCCGACACCCAGAACATAATTTTTAATTGACTTGCTTCTTCTGACCTTATCTAGAAGACAGTATAGCCCAAGAAAATCTTTTGAATTATTACACACATGCCATTTCATTCCAGTATAAGTGTAGTTTACAGAAACATTAGCTCATCACATATAACTGTATATGTGATATACTATATACATCACATGTAGCTATGTATACTATATATATGAGAGTAAATAGTATTCGAAGGCACGTTGCCTCTTTTGTCATGTATCTTTAGAATTAGAAAATAATTTATAATTTTTTCTTTATTTCTGAGATCAGGAATATTTCTGTACGTTACATAAGTGATTATAGAGGGAAGATTATAAAATGAAGAAGAAAAAATATTTGACAGAAACTGAAAATTGTGAATTGGGAGGGCCAACCCCATGGCCAAGTGGTTAAGTTCGCGCACTCTGCTTTGGTGGCCCAGAGCTTCACCAGTTCGGATCCTGGATGTGGACATGGCACTGCTCATCAGGTCTTGTTGAGGTGGCATCCCGTATAGCACAACCAGAGGCACTCACAACTAGAATATACAACTATGTACAGGAGGTCTTTGGGGAGAAGAAGAAAAAAAAATAAGATTGGCAACAGATGTTAGTGCAGGTGCCAATCTTTAAAAAAAAAGAATTGGACAAAATTTTGGATTCTAGATTATGTATAGAATACATTTGAACTGGAAACAATAAATTACACCTAAGTGCAAGAGACTAGATCAGAAAGTTAAAATATGCCAAAATACGCTTGCCATCTTTGTTACAACTGACATTCTCACTAGTTTGATACCTACGAGTACATAATAAAGGTACAAAATAAAATGATGTCTTATTACAGAAAGAACATTTGAAGAAAAACTGACACACTGGTCTTTTCTGTAACAATAAATAAAATCTTTTCACTGCTACTGCTAGCTCTGACTGAGAGTGACACTAATCAACTTGAGTTTTGTCAAAAAACAGGTGGAAATCAAAACATTGAGTATCTGAATTAACCCCACAAAGATTTGTGGGTTGTTTTTATTTTTAAGAATAAATATTGCATAGTGTAGATTTTATTAAGAAAAGAATCACTTTCGTCATTCAATCCCGGAGATAAATTTATGTTCATCACCTGAAGACAAAAGCTTAAGTAATATTAGTTACTCTCAGAATGAAAAAGTACTGTCAACTTCTACATGATAACAATGTTACATATAGCGTTCCCTTTCCATTTTCCACCCCATTCTCTGACAATGAGCCAAGAGGCATAAGACAGGTTTAGAAGTTTGAGACAGGGTTTTTATATTGAAGAAACAACAGGAAATTTCTACCAAATGATTGTCATTTTTGGATCTGGGGCAGAAACAAAGAAAACAGCCCAACAGATAAACACATGAAATTCAAACCTAAGGGAAGTATTGGTCCCATCCTTTTTTAAGTTTATTCATTTATATTTCTTGGAAAAGAATTTCAACAGGATCTAACATTTACTACATAGTGTGTGAGGTTTCTGCTGACATCTCCAAGTGCCATATGCATTTCTTTTTATTTTGGACCTTTATAAGATTAGAAATGTTTGTAGCTTTGTGATCCTAATTAGAAGAAAGTATGTGAGCACACACATGTACCAGAGGATAAGGATAGTAGCAAAACAAGTCAACATTTTGTTATAGCTACTGTGCTGAAAGCTAAAGAATTGCCACATTCCTTTAATTAAATGCTCAGCTTTAACAATAATTTATTCACATATTTGTAAGCCTACATGCTTTTACTAGATATTAGACCAAGTCTCTAAGAAGCATTTTATGAAGATATTGGATTTGTTTTTTAATAGACTTTATTTTTCTTAAGTTTTCAATTTATAGAAAAGTTGAAAAAGCAGTATAGAGAGTTCCTATGTCCCTCGAGCCTAGTTTCTCCTATTATTAGCATCTTAAGTAAGAATGGCACATCTGTCACAAATAATGAACCAAAATTGATACATTATTATTAATCAAGGTGTATAGTTTATTCCAATTGTCTTAATTTATAACTAATGTCTTTTTTCTCTTAGAAAGAAGACCACAGAGGTAAAGTGCCATTTTCATCACATCCTGTTATAGTTGAAAGTTGATGTTGACAGTACGTACTGTCAGTAGGTTTGTCATCATTGATGTTCACCTTGATTCCATGGCTGATGTAGTGTTTGTCGGGTTTCTCCACTATAAATTTACTTTTCTTCCTTTTTCTGTACTATGCTTTTTAGAATCACTAAACACAGCACACACTTAAGGACTGGGGCTGATGCCCTCCTCAAGCAGGGCAAGAGTAGCCATCCTATTTGGAATTATTCTACATGGGAAATACCTACCTTCTCCCTCATTAACTTTTTTATTCAGTTTTTTCTTTAAAACAGCATGGATTTATAAATATTTATTTGTACCACTGACATTTTTACTGTCTTTTTAGTTTAGCCTTTTGCAGAATGTCATGTAGCTGGAATAATAGGCTATGTAGTCTTTTTTTAGATTGACTTTGTTATCTTAATACTTTAAATTCATCCATGTCTTTCTGTGATTTGATCGCTCATTTCTTTTTATTGCTAAATAATATTGCTTTGTACGGATGTAATACAGTTTGTTTATGCAGTCTCTTATTGAAACACATTTTGGATTCTTCCAGTTTATGATGATTATGAATAAAGCTGTTATAGACATCCACGTGCAGGCTTTGTGAGGATAGAAGCTTTCAAATTAGTTAGTAAATATCTAGGAACACCGATTGCTGGATCTTCTGGTAAGACTAGGTTAAGCTTTGTAAGAAATCTCCAAAAAATCTTCCAAAATGGCTGTGCCATCTTTCACTCCCAACAGCAATGAATCAGAGTTCCTGGTATTCCACGTCTTCACCTGAACTTAGTGTTGTCAGTTTCTGGATCACTCAAGCCCTGGAGTTCTGGGCTGCTGTCTGCTATGCTGATCAGGTGTTCATGCTAACTTTAGCGTCAATATGGTGACATCCCTGGAGCAGGGGACCACCAGATGGCTTAAGGAGGGGTGAACTGGCCCAGGTTGGATTTTGGCTTTTCTAACCAATGTGTAGTGCTATCATGTCATTGCTCTAATTTGCAATTCCCTAATGACAGATGATACTGAATATCTTTTCCCATGATTGTTTACTGTCTGTATATCTTCTTTGGTGAAGTTCATATCTTTTGCCCATTTTTTAATTGAGATGTTTGCATTTTTAATTTTGTTTTAGAATTCTATGTATAATTTAGTGACAAGTAATTTGTCAGATGTATGTTTTGCAAATATTTTCTCCAAGTCAGTGGTTTGTTTTCTATTTCCCTTAACAGGGAGAATTAATTTCTTTCACAGAGCAAAAATTTTTAATTTTAATAAAGTCTAACTTACCACTTTTTCTTTTATGTATTTTGCTTTTGTTGTTGCATCTAAAACTCATCACTAGATCTATGATCAACATGGTTTTCTCCTTATTTTCTAGAAATTTTATAGTTTTGCATCTTATATTTACATCTATGATCCAATTTTTGTTCATTTTTGTGAAAGGTGTAAAGTCTATATCTAGATTCATTTTTTTGCATATGGAAATAATTCCAATTTTTCTGGCACCGTTATTGAAAAGTCTATGCTTTCTCATTGAACTTCCTTTGTCAAAGATCAGGTCACTACATTGATGTGAGTTCATTTCTCAACAATTTATTCTGCTCCATTGATCCATGTGTCTATTATTTTACCAATACCGAGCTATCTCAATTACTGCAGCTTTATAACAAGTGTTATTCTTCAGATAAAGCCGTGTTAGCTGTGATTCTTTCTCTTATAATCTCTCTCCAGATGTGGAGGGGAGAGGGCTTCAGTGTGATCTCTTTAATCTGATAGGTCCAAGAAAATTTGCTGACTTTTTTCAGTTTAGCTTTTTTTGGGTCATAAAATTGGGAGAGACAACTTTTAAGCTCTTACATGTCAAAGTTTAACTTAAACCTGATATATATATATAATTTTAACACCAAATTTTACAGAAAGTCCAATATTTTTCACTGAATTACTCTATTGTTAAATTTAATAAAGATAGCATGACAACGAAAAAAAGTTCTCCTACTGAATCCTCACTGAGTCAAATAGAGAAAGCTTGAAGGAACAAACTTTTCTTTCTCATTATTAGAAACTCTAAACTAATTAGGATAAAAAGATAATATATTATCTCTCAACTTAGTCTATGCTAAATTTTCTATAGACATAAATGACCTATTTCAAATTCATATTGATATTTTGAAGTATCTGCTATGTTGATTAATGCACTGATAGAAACAGAATATTGCTTAATTTTACATATATAAACGAAGAAAGGTTAGGTTAAAAAATATGCCCCATTCTAAATCAGTCATTTGGAAAATAAGACCATCTTTTCCTTGTGACTTATTTGGTATATCCATTACAGAATTAATTTCAAGGGAATCAACTGATAAGCTGGTTTTACGTTATGTTTCTCATAGAAAATATATTTTGAGTTGTTTTATTCATATATTATTCTTTTGATTAATTTATTAGAGACAGTAACAATTGCCATATCATCATAAACGTATGCAGATTAGTGTAAAAATATCTCATTTATTGTATATATTTGATATAAATATAGGTTTATATAAACTACTATAGACAGAAAATAATATTTTTGAGTTTAGCTCATCTTTTGACAGAAATTTCTTACTTTTCTTCTAACAGCAGAAGAGCAAAAAAATATTTGGTTTTTATTTTTCTCTAAGACTTTTGGCTTCTAGGATTTTTATTTGGTTTAACCTCTTGATATCTTCTCATCAAACTTATTTTGGTCTTTGAAATATTCCTGACCCTCCTAAAAAGACTTTTACTCTCTGTGATGAATTTATTCTCTTTGTTTATTCTGACTGCTCTGGATGTTTATTTACAAGATATTTTAAAAATTAACTTTCTTATTCCTTTCTATCTTAAAGACATGAAGGCTTAATTGTTCAATAATACAACTAAAATGCAGTTCTGCTGTTAATCATTCAGGCCACAAATAAATCAAATATTTGACCGCTCTTTTTAATAGACATCTAATATTAAGTTTTTCAATATATTTATGAGCAATGAAAAGATGGCTTTTTAAAATAGGTGACCAACTATTTTCTTATGTCACTTTTTGTTGAAGCAACTACACTTTAATGTATGTTTATGCATTTTTAAGCCACTGTTACCAAATTCTATATGTTTAGTAGAAACTTCTGGTTAAAGTTAACGTCCAAATAAAATAGAAATATATAGAACCCTAAGAGTATTTTTTACAACTGAATTTTGAAAGCTTCCACTTGATTCTTCAGCCTCTATTCACTGATAATTATCAGCAGTGCCTTATACATGCCAACTGCAAGCCTTTCTCAAACCACAGGAATTCTCACTGTTCCATGAGTCATTATCTGTGAGTTCACTTCACCTTTGGGTCACTGTGGGGGTGAGAGGTCTTGAAACAGAATGAATGAATGAGCAAATACATTCTAACGAATCTAGACCTTTGAGTCTTGGCATGGCGAAAACAACTTTCTTTTAAATTTGTCTCTCTACATTAATAGTCTGATTGCTTTTGTACGTGCGTGTTTGCAATTTTCTTATACAGCAGCCCAAGGACTTACAGTACTTCGAGGCTTTATGCTGGTCAAGTACAGCGTGACTTTCTTACAACAAAACATGTCTGTCTTTAGAATTTCATAATAGTTTCTGATATATGTAGTGAATTAACATTCTTATTTTGAAGAGTCAAAATAAAATGATTGTTATCAAATATATATTTTTCTCCTAACATATTTGCCTGTTAACAATGTAGGCTGCATTGACACTTGGACCAAAAAGTCTGCATCTGGCCTGCAAATGTACCATTTATTTTTGCTCCAAAGCCAGTGACAATGAAGTGTCCAATATGCATGAAACTGCAATTCTCATAAATGACTTGAAAATAGATGGCTGAGAATTTGTAGCTCTCCTATGACTCTTGTTTGAAGATCTATTCTAATAACCACTTATATGTAATCAGATGGACTTTATGCAACCTCATCTTGTAAATGGACCACGTGAATGTTTCCCTATTATTGCTGCCATAGCTCACAGACTACATAAGAGTTACTAACAAATTACTATTCTAACAATAGAAATACAATGGCCCTCACATAAGTCATGCCTCTATAGTGTGGATATTGATATAAAAATTGCTTAGGACACTTAGAATTCACCCGTTAAACTGTCTTCTCTGTTAAATTTGCCACTGAGATATTTTCTGTATGTAAAGAAATAAGGGAAATTGCTATGAAAAACTATTTGGGGCCCACCTTAAAAGTCATAGGACATGTTATGATTGCAATACTTTTTAAAGTATTTGTGAAATATGAATATTAAATATAAAAAAATAACTGCCCCCAAACAGGTCGTGTTTTAGTTTCTTCAGTTTTAAACATGATTCATTCTGTTTGTGCTTTGTTTAACTAATGATATACAAAGTTATTCAGCTGTATTTTGACCATTTAAGATTAATATATCTAAATCTAAGAATTAAAAAACTCTAGAAATTGAGTTTTTGTCTTTGCTGTCAAGTGCCTTTATTTAAAATCATGAGCTAATAAGCACTGAATGAAACTTACGTAAGTACTTTGTTAAAATTGAGAGTAACCAAGTGCCCCATTAGCATTATATAAAAATGGGAGAGTAAAATCTAAAACAATCAAATAAACTCAAATACAGGCACATATATGGACTATATTTTAGAAACGATATGATAAATATGTCTTTATTATGACATGCTAAAATTATATATTAGATAATTCAAAGAGTTATTTGTAAAACAATTATGGATAACAAAGAGTTCAACAAAATAGGCATAAAGAGAAAAACAGTGTTAAAACATTTCTCAATATTACACAGATTTCTTAACCATGTCCAAATTTCCAATTGCTGTGATCTAAATTTAATCAGCATCATGAAAAGTTTTCTGCTGTGGCTTTTAACAATGTTTAAAATTGAATGACTACTCGAGGGAAATAATGCTACCAATCTAGGTGTCTAGATTGGCATTGTAACTTGGACATCAGTTAGAAGATTGAAATGTTTGTTTTTTGATCATTTGCCAAATGCTTACTTTAGTGATTTTATATAATATTTTTTGGATTCTTTATCTTACAATAGAGGGTATACCTTCCCATTTGAAAATAATCAATGGCAATGAGGAAGGCTACTCTCTTTACATTGGATATACCATCCAGAGTTTATGAATCTCTACAATTCGTTGGCATTTCATAAAAGAGAGGTCCAAATAATTCATTTAATTTTTTCTTCTTGGCCTAAGTGTTAAAGTGTGTGAGCAGAGAAGAGTTCATTTCAGGAGTACAGCTGAGGTTTGGTAAACCAGGGTAAAAAAAAAATGAAACTTGGTTTCCTTAAAGATGCAACTTGTCCTCTTGAGGCAAGAGACATTTTTACTTCTCTAATTCTTTCTAAGATTAAGAGAGGAGAAACTAATGTTAAAAGTGAAAAATCAATACCCAATAGGCAACAATAACATTAATGATGACAACAATAATAATATTCACTAGGATGTACTAAGTATTTATGTGCTTAAAAATTCTAGGTAAGTTTGTCTTACCTTGTGGTCCAAATTTATTTGAATATTTCAATACTGAAATTGCTGTTGGATGAAGCTGAGGTTAAAAGTGCTTGCCTTCAACTAGTATGCTGTATGTCATTCTGACATTTCAAAAAGGAAGCAAGACTTACATGGCAATAACTATTTGTAAACAATATCTTTTTCATGCAATTTTTTCATTCTTATTTGATGTTAGTGTGTGTGTGGGCACATGTAAAGATATACACAAAGAATTGTTGAGCCAGTACTATTCTGTTTCAAATAAAGGTGACCTGGTACATTTTCATTTTTGGCAATAACTTTTACACACACGCATACCTTCTTAGAAGATGCATTAAGTTATTTTAAATCAAGAAAGCTAAAAAGCCCTTAAAATAGTTGGAAGTAAATACAAAACAATTTCTAATTAATAGAGAAAAGATAAAATTGGTTTTTTGAGGAACGACATTTTTTTAATAGACAAAAAGACAAGTTTTTGGTAACATCACAACCAGTAAGAGTTCAATAAGTTTATTGGTCTTAAAGAAATAATATTGCTCTAAAAAGACCACATGAATTAATTTTGAACAAAAATAATAAAAAGTATATTGTCATATATGTAAAAATATATTCAAGACCTTTGTGAAGAAAAGTATATCTTAAAAAGGGATATGAAAGAAACCTAAATAGAGAGATGTATAATTTTCAGTGATGAGAAGACTGAGCATCATAAAATAAGCATTTTGTTAATCTATATGTTCAGTAGAATTATAATTTAGCTTAATATAGAAATTCATCTTTTCAGGGGCCGGCCCCGTGGCCGAGTGGTTAAGTTCATGCGCTCTGCTTCAGCCGCCCAGGGTTCCACCGATTCACATCCTGGGCGCAGACATGGAACAGCTCACCGAGCCGTGCTGGAAGGCATCCCACATGCCACAACTAGAAACAACTAGAAGGACCTACAACTAAAAATATACAACTATGTCCCAGGGGGCTTTGGAAAGAAAAAGGAAAAATAAAATATTTTAAAAAAAACCAAATAAATTCATCTTTTCAAAGTTCAAAGCCTTTTATGAAGCTACTATGATCAAAATAATGTGTTACAGGCCTAGATGAGAAACGTTGATCAATGGACAGGATGTAGAACAGATAAACTGCTCTTATTGCCACTGTTCTACTCTCTGCTTCTATGAGTTGAACTTTTTCAGATTCCACATATAAGTGAGATAATACAATATTTGCCTTTCTCTGCTTGGCATATTTCACTTAGCATAATGTCCTCCAAGTCCACCATTATTTTTGCAAATGGCAGGATTTCCTTCTTTTTTTCTGGATGAATAATACTCCATTGTCTGTATATATCAAATTTTCTTTGTCCATTCATCTGTCAATGGATATTTAGATTTTTCCATATCTTAGGTTTCTTGTGAATAATGCTGCAATGAATGTGGGAGTGCAGATATCTCATCAACATAACGATTTCATTTCCTTTGGATATGCAACCAGTAGTAACTGGGTCATATGGTAGTTCTATTTTTAATTTTTTGAGGAATTTCAATACTATTTTCCTAATACCTATACCAATTTACATACATATCAACAGCATACAAGGGTTCCATTTTTCTACATCTTTCTCACCATATCTCTTGTCTTTTTGTAAAAAGCCATTATAAGAGATGTGAGATGATATTTCATTGAGGTTTTGATTTGCATTTTTCTGAGGATTAGTGATGTTGAGTATCTTTTCAGGCAGCTGTTGTCCATTTGGATGCCTTCTTTGGAGAAATGTCTATTCAGGTCCTTTGACCATTCTTTAATTGGATTATTTGGGTTTTTTTGCTATCAAATTGGATAAGTTCCTTATATATTTTGATTATTAACCCTTTATTGGATATACAGTTTACAAATATTTTTCCCATTTCATAAGTTGCCTTTTCATTTTGTCAATGGTTTCCTTTGCTATACAGAAGATTTTTGGTTTAATATAGTCCCATTTGTTTATATTTTCTTTTGTTGCCTGTGCTTTTGCTGTCATAGCCAGAAATCATTGCAAAGCCAAAACTCCAATTTTCCCAATGTTTTCTTCTAGGAGTTTTATGGTTTCAGGTCTTACTTTTAAGTCTTTATTTGAGTTGATTTTTGTATATAGTGCAAGAAAAGGGTTCAATTTCATTCTTTTGCGTGTAGATGTCCAGTTTTCCCATTACCGTTTATTGAAGAGACTATCCTTTTTCCTTTACGTATTATTGGCACCCTTGCTTAGATTAACCAAATACATTTCAGTTGATTTCTGGGAGCTCTATTCTGTTCCATTGCTCTATGTGTCTACTTTTTCCAGTACCATACTGTTTTGGTTACTATATTTCTGTAATATAGTTCAAAATCAGGGGATGTTATGCCTTCAGTTTTGTTCTTCTGTTTCAAGATTGCTTTGGCTATTCAGAATCTTTTGTAATTCCATACTAATTTTAGAATTCATTTTTCTATTTCTGTGAAAAATGCCATTGTAATTTTTATAAGGATTACACTGAATCTGTAGATGGGTTTGGATAGTATAAACATTTTCACAATAGAGTCATGCATCCCACAAGGACAGGGATATATTCTGAGAAATGAGTCATTAGGCAATTCAATCATTGTGCCAACATCATAGAGTGTGCTTATACAAACCTAGATGGTATAGCCACTACACATCTAGGCTATTGGTACTAATCTTATGAGACCACCATCATATATGCAGCCCATTGTTGACCAAAATGTCATTATGAGACACATGACTGTATTAATTCTTCCAACCAAAGAACCAGAATATCTTTCCATTTGTGTCATCTTCAATTTCTTTTCATATGTTTTCATGTTGTTACTTAGTGTCTCTTTCTTTCAACTTGAAGGACTCTAACATTTCTTGCAAGGCAGGTCTAGTGACAAACTTCCTTAGCTTTTGTATGTCTGGGAATATCTTTATATCTCTTTCATTTCTGATGGACTGTTTTCCCAGGTATAATATTCTTGGTTAGCAGGTTTTCTTCTTTTAGCATGTTGAAAAATCATCCCACTCCCTCCTGGCCTGCAAGGTTTCTGCTGAGAAATCCACTGATCACCTTATGGGGGTTCCCTTGTATGTGTGAATGGTTTTTCTCTTGCTGCTTTCAAAATTCTCTCTTTGTCTTTGACTCCCACCAATTTGATGATGTGTCTCGGGTTAATCTTCTTTGGGTTGATTTTGCTTCATCCTTTGAGCTTCATATATCTGGATGTACACATCTTTCCAAAATTTGGAAAATTTTCAGTTATTATTTGTTTAAATAAGCTTTTTGAACCTTTCTTTCTTTCACAGTGTCCTACCTGGATCACAAAAGGCACTTCTGCCTATGGATTGCTACCAGATTATTGTTGCTGGGAAGGGATACTAGCAGATGAACCTGGTGTGCCATCATCTTGCTGATATTTCACCTGGATGGCTTAATCAATTACTTTAATGAAAGGATTAACTATACTGGAAAATTTATCCTCATTCAACAAAATGAATAAGTAGAATAAAATAAAAATACCGTCACTGTAGAAAGTTGGCACTACCAAAAACAAAAATGTAAGTCACCATTATTTGAAACAAAATAACACTGTCTCAATAATTTCCTTGGTATGTTTTTATATGTGCCTCAACACACATACACAAACATTGAATAAATACTAACAATGGGGAAAATCACAGAAAAACCATATTGTTAACTAACATTTACAATTCTACAGGTCTTCATTCTGTCTTAGAGTCATAGAAAGTGTATTCCCATTTATAAATTTATTTATTTTTAAAACAGTCATTTCATTACAACTTTATTATTTCAAAAATAATTACTGGATTTATTTAGATTTTCTGAATAAAATGATTAAGTACAAAATAATAAATGTGCTTTTTTTTGTACTTTTATTGACACACAAGGTTGGTTATAATTCCCTGAATTACACTGGATAAAATTTGTGATGTTGATCATTTTTGTAGTGATCATATTAATTGGAATATTTCTATTTATTCGACAATGGTACCTGTAAGGAATTTTCTCATGTTAGATATATACTATGTTTCAATATGTCCTCTTTTTTTACTCCTAAATTACAAAGAGACTTTAATTAACACAACTGTCATTTAACACTAGCTTTTCTGAATATTTGAAATTATTTTTCTTTGACCAATAGTTTTGTGAGTTATTTTAATAACTTTCTAACATTGAACCTTCTAGGAGACCTAAGATTACATCTTCCCATCCAAGAGTTGAAAAAAAACAGGAGCTCCACTTTTGTGCAGACTCAAGCTAAAACCCCACCTTTAGCTCACATTTCATCTGACCCTTACCTGTGGGTAAGGAGATAAGTCCAGTAGGCCAGGCCTGGCTCAAATATTTACCCATCAACTGAGAGTGAATTTAGGTCCACTTGAAATACATCGGACTCATGCTGGGTTATCTGTTTCAATCTGAGATCATTATCCTCACTTCTAAGGTCATCTCCTTCTCATAGAAAAGTCATAAACAAAATTTTTCAGATGTCCTTGCCCTTCTGGCCCCATATTTTTACACTGGAGTTTTCTAATGCAAATAAATCATATGAGATTTGAAAAGGAGAAAAGAAGGACAATCTGTGATTCTCTGGGAGCAGTTGCAGACAGTGTCATGGGCTGATGTGAGAAACCTCCAGCCTGGTATAGATCAAGAACATGCAGATGGATCAGTGGAACAGCTACGATAGCAAAGCAACATGAATTTAGAATATGATAAAGATTAATTCATTCATTCAACAAAGAGTTCTTGAACTCTTACTATACGTAAGACAACAATCTAGGCATTGAAGGTGTAAGTTAAAATAAAACAACAAAAATTCCTCCTCCAATAGAGCTTACATTCTAGTGTTATGGGGAGAGAAGCAGAAATAAACCAAATATAGTGATGCATTCTATTTACCTACCTCCTGAATCTAGGTTGACCGTTGATTGTGTTGGCCAATAGAATGCAGCAGGAACAACATTGGGCACTTTCTGAGCCTGGGTCCCAAAACGTTTCTAGTCACACTCTTGGAATCTGTGGCTCCATATAAATAAGCCCATGCTAACCTGCTGGAAGATGGCATACTACATGAAGGATTCACTCTATTCAGCCATCTCAAATAAGGCCATGATAACTGATCTACCGCCTGACTACAGAATCATGAGCAAGTCCAAGCAAGATCATTTGAGCCCACTGTATCTAGAAGAACTGCCCAAATGAGCCCAGCTCAAATTGCTAATCTGCAATATCATGAAGTGAATACATGATTATTGTAATCCATTAAGGCTAAAGTAGTTTGTTCTAGAGAAAGAGCATACTGATATGAGGTTTAATGCTACAGAGAAAGTACAGCAGGTCAGATGCACAAGAAGCATCCAGGTTGAAGTTACAATTTGATGTAGGATGGGAAGAGAAGTCCTTATGGAGAAGACGATATTTGAGTTAATTCTCAAAGAGAGTTAAGAAAGAAGCAAATATATTTGGGGGTCAGAACATTTGAGCCAGAGAGGATGGCAAGTTCATACATGAAAAGGTAGAAGTATGCTTTATGTACTTACAAAACAGCAAGAAGGCCAGTGCAGGAAGAGCAAAGTAAGCTTTGGAAGGAATTATAAGAAGTAGAAGAAGCCAAATGCAAACAGACTATTTTAGACAATTTTAAAGACTGATTTTTATTCTGTATGAAATGTGAAGAAAAAGATTATTGGAGTCGAGGGATATGGTCTGATTTATGTTTTAAGCAGATAACTTACATAGTTGAGTTGAGAAGACACTGTAGATGCAGGAGAGCAGAGTCAGGGAGAGAAGATAGGAGACTAAGAGTAATTCTTCAAGAATGATGAAGACATATTAGGCTGCTACCAATTAGAACAATTTACAGTAGATGATTACTCTTACGTTTACCTGTTACACTAATTTCCCAGATAACTCAGTAGTTAAATAATTAAAACTTGGTAAAACTTTATCAATGAGTTTGAATCGATACTCAGATTAAATGAAGAACTTCTAGTTATTTATTTGATCAATATGTTTGTTAATTAGCTGATTAGAGAGTTATAACACTCCTTCAAGAAATAACTTATGCCTGAGTATATAAACACTTGGAAATTTCAATGTATTATCAAAGGACTAAAAATAATAGTGAAAGAAGAAAGGACATGAAAGATTTCAATTACTTACCATTAGGACTTTACCTTCTATTGGAAGTAGGCATAATGGATAGCTTTCTATTAATGAAAAAATAGATACTTATTAAATACATAATATATAAAATAGAATATATAAAAACATTAGGATTGTTCATAAGAAAGATGTCTATTTTTTGTTTTTGACTTTCCCTACTCTAAAGGAATACTGTACTGAGAAAGTTATTTTAAAGGCATATAGTAAAAATATACAAAATTATATCCAAACTATCATTATAGAGTAAAAGTTACGTTTTACATGGCTGTTTATTTAAAGTATCAACCTGATACAATGATGGTGACAAGTAGAAGACAATGCCATCGAAGATACTGTGCTCCTCTCTGATTAATGTCATTATAGTACAATTCTTAACTAGCTGGTTTGACTAGGGAATACAAATTTGGAACTCTGTAGAGAAATAGATAGGATCTATGTCCTATAAATAACCATCCAAATACCTTTCCCCATAATCTCTAACAAGTTTTTGTAAATCTGAGAAGCAATGGGCTTGAGCGTCCAACTCCAAACAAGGACCTGGATTACAAGTACTCCATAAGACTAGTTAAATTAAACAAATGTGTGTCATAGATATTTTAATGGAGACTATGGCTATTATTTTGTTTTAAGTAAAGCAGGACAGTAGGCTTAATAGATATTCATGGTCATGGAAAAGCTTTCTCAGCATGAAAGTCATGGCCATGTAAAACTTAAAAGTATACGTTTGTAGGTTGATTACAGAAAACTCCATAAGTCACATCTCTCACATAAAGAACAGTTAAACCCAAATGCAAAACTAGTAAAATATTTCTGACATATATGATGAACAAAGTATTCATATCCTAAATATGTAAAATCTTTCCTTCAAATCAATATGACATATATTATCACTCAAATAAAAAAGTGGAGAATGGGTGTTTGAAATTAATTTACAAATATCTGAAAATAAAATTTCAGGAAGTGGAATATAAAAGAAAATATACTTTTTCTCATATCAATTTGGCAACGATCAAAGAAAATTTTATGATTTTCCTATTGGGAATAGAAATCTAAATCAAACTTTTTCTATCTGGATTTTAGACTGTAAAATATTTCAGGTATTCTAGAGACTAATATACCTTGCAAATATGAGTATCTTTTGACTAGGTCATTGGTTTTTGCTGAGGATGATTCACCTTGAGCTAACATCTGTTGCCAATTCCCCTCTTTTTGCTTGAGGAAGATTAACCCTGAGCTAACATCTGTGCCAGTCATTACAGAGACCAGCAGTTTTGTATGTGGGATGCCACCACAGCATGGCCACAGATGAGGACTGTAGGTCTGTGCCCAGGAACCAAACCTGGGCCACCAAAGCAGAGTGCACCAAACGTAACACTAGGTCATGGGGCTGGCCCCTTGACTTGGTCATTTTACAGCAAAAAGTATATATATGCACTAATAATATTAATAAATTTTATTCGTTTATTTCACATTTTATCTACATCTTGCCCATGTTGCAGGTGAGTGCTTTCTCTGTTTTGGAGAGTTTGTCTGTTGCTTAGCTCTTTCCTTTTCATAAAGATTTACACTTCATCATAAGACAATTATAGATTGCAAAGTTCATTGTCAAAAGTAATGTAAGCATTGGGGCTGGCCTGGTGGTGCAGCAGTTAAGTTTTCATGTTCCAAGACCCAAAGTTCATGGGTTCAGATCCCGGGTGTGGGCATGGCGCTGCTTGGCAAGTCATGCTGTGGTAGGCATCCCACATATAAAATAGAGGAAGATGGGCATGGATGTTAGCTCAGGGCCAGTCTTCCTCAGCAAAAAGAGGAAAATTGGCAGTAGTCACCTCAGGGCTAATCTTCCTCAAAAAATAAAAAGTAATGTAAGCATTTAGTCTTGTCATATGCATTAGTTCTTTATGTGTGATATGTAATAAAATTTTGTTATATAGAATAATTGCAAGAAATTACCAGCCAAAATAATTATTTTTATTATAAATACTGTATATCTTATATAATATTAGTTTAAATATTGGTTGCTTATTAATCAGTAATGAAATCTAAGAAAAATATTTAACTACTTTCTTTCCTTAGCTGAAAATTTATAAAATAAGCTTGCCTACCTCATGGGATAGGAATTCATGGAGCATAGTAACAAGTTCATCACAGTCGTTGCCATATTTAAGTAAATAAAATGTCAAAAAACCAACATTTTAAACAGAAGTTAATCTTCTGTTTAACAAAGCAGTTGCCATCTAGTGAGCAGACATAATTTGCATAGTTCATTTTGGCTGATCAGTATGCTAGAAATACTGATAATATTGTTTTTTAAACTGTTTAATTTTCATAAGGTACATAATTGATTTAAAAAACTGTTTCTGTGGTTGGCCTGGTGGCGTAGTGGTTAAGTTCGTGCTCTGCTTCACTGGCCCAGGGTTCACAGGTTCAGACCCTGGGCACAGACCTACACACCACTCATCAAGCCATGTTGTGGTGGCATGCCACATACAAAAAATAGAGGAAGATTGGCACAGGGGTTAGATCAGGGCAAATCTTCCTCACCAAAAAAACCTCAAAAAATGAAATCAAAAAATTATTTCTACTGTATTAAAATCAAAACCCTATTTAAGAACACTCAGAAATAGATTAATTTAACAAAATTTCAAATATATAGGAAAGTGTTGCTTATAGTTTTCTTGTAATAAAATTCACATCATAAAAACATTTCAAAAACATTATCTCACATATGTTATAATCCCCTTTGAAAATGTTATTTTTGGAGAAACATGTTAATTATGATTTTATGCTAGTATTAATTCAAGTTGTAGTTTTTAAGGCATATAAATATTGTCACAGCTTGAAAATTTTTTGCAAAGTAATATTTTGTCAATCTTTTTTTTTTAAACAATGCTAGATTCATTGCCACTTCTTGGAATAGTAGTATTTGTAGGGTAGTCTTACTGTTTTATAGAGCAATATGAATTCATTCTTGCAAAATTTGACTGTTACATAAAATAATTATGTCAGCCATTAAAATAATCTAGTAGAATGACAAAAAAAGAGCAATGAAGCTATAACAAATGACATGTTATTATTCAAAGACCAAAATAAAGGTTTTTATTAAATTGTGCACAAGTTAAATTACACTTTTCAATATTTTTGTGAGCGTATCTTGTTTTATTAGAATCAGTTTTGTTTGCAAAAAAGGTGAACACTCTTCTTACAGCCTCTGTGATCTAAGTAAATTGAAAGAATAGGAGGAAAATTAGTAAAACCTAGTTGCCATAGTAAAGTACAGTCATATCAAACTAGAGAAGAATGAAAAATACACAACTCAACACAATCTCATTATTCATCTATCTGTTGTTTTCTCCATCACCACAATGAACTGCTGTGTGCCAAAATTTAATACGAAGGGCACAAAAAGATCTTAGATAACATACTAACAAGGAACATCAAATTGAAAATTCTTTTGGGGGCCAGCCCAGTGGCACAGCAGTGAGGTTCACGCACTCTACTTCAGTGACCTGGGGTTCGCAGGTTCAGATCCTGGGTGTGGGCCTGCACATTGCTCATCAAGCCATGCTGTGGCAGTATCCCATACATACAAAATGGGGGAGGATTGGCAGAGATATTAGCTCAGCAACATTCTTCCTCAAACCAAAAGAGAAGGATTGGCAACAGATGTTACCTCAGGGCCAATCTTCCTCACCAAAAAAACAACAAAAAAAAACCCCTGATTCAATTACTTCAATAATGCTAGGACAGAAGAGTGATAATACCAAAAATATAATTTCTGTATATATTTTATTATGAGCATTATATTCTGTTTCCTGAGTACACATGATGTAGCAAAAGAAATACTAGATTGGGATTCTTTTCATTTCTTTTCATTAGATTAAGAAAATGCTCTATCAAAAATTTCCAGGGGAGTCTATAAATAATTAGCTAGTATTTGCTGTCTTCTTAACGTCAGTTAATACACTGAGAATGAAGATTACTTAAAAATTATGACTGTAATATTCTGATTGAAAATCTTGACACAGGAAAAAATTAGAGAAACAATGTATTGGGTTTTATGACCTTCAGATTGAATACTTGTTTTTCTATATTCACATGAAATGTATTTTGACTCTGCTCTTCTGGATAGGAGTTCATTTTATTATTATAGCACTTGTCATGACTCAATAAGTGAAAAGCAGAGTAAATGAGTCACTGTCTGTCAACTAGCCCTGATTCTGCTGTGAACTAGCTAAGGGACAATTCCCTTGATTACCCAGAGCCTGTGAAGACTCATATCTCTTATAGTGTAATCAGTCTAAAATTATAGCAGGGAAAGTACATTTAAAGCAGTGGTTTTCAAACCGTAGTACATGGAGCCATTGAAAAAAGAGGAAGCCAACTAAACAGGACCTCTATCCATCCCTTCTTCAACCAGAGACCAGCTTCTATGTTGTTTTATATGATATAATTTCCTGTCAAAATTTACTTCAGGCAAATATATATATAGCTCTACAAATCTTTTGGCACAGCCTTGGTTTAATTTGTGTTTGATGATTTGAGTTGCCAATTCATTCCAGCCTTGGGAAACATTTTCAGTCCTACATATTGTGATTACTTAGAACATACCACTAAATCACTGTGAACTAATTGTTGTATTTAAAAATGTGCTTTGCTAAGGTTGAATGTTTTGGTTGACTACAGTTTCAATCAACAAACATTTCTGGTAATATGATTCTGTACAAATATATCTCTTATGTGAAAAATAAATGTGTGTCTAGATTTAGCTTTGATATATGTTGAATATTGAGGGTTTGCAGCTCTTTTCTTTTCTTATTAATTTCTGGCTTCCAGATATGCAAGGTGTTTGTTTAAAATTTTCTATTTGTCATGGAATCAAGTTAGACATATGGCAATAGTATTACATGGAACAAGTGGCAGTGACTGTTTATTTTGTGTATACTTTGAGAAGAAATCGAGTGTTCACTTAACTTTAAGGAGTATATGTTATTGATATTTTCATATACTGAGACAATATTATGGAATAAGAAAAAACAAATTAATGTCAATTACTGTGAATCATATGCATTCATGAAGATTTTACAGCTGACGTTTGTTTTTTCAGTCATAGATTTTTTGTGTGTTTTTTAGATTTTATTATTTTTTTCCTTTTTCTCCCCAAAGCTCCCCTGTACATAGTTGTATATTCTTAGTTGTGGGTCCTTCTAGTTGTGGCATGTGGGACACCACCTCAGTGTGGCTTGATGAGCAGTGCCATGTCCACGCCCAGGATTCGAACCGACGAAACACTGGGCCTCCTACAGCAGAGCACACGAGCTTAACCACTCAGCCACGGAGCTGGCCCCATCAGTCATAGATATTATGTTCAACAGAATTGTCTTAGCCTTATTTCAAATGAAAAACTAAAGAAGTGAGAGTTTCAACTAAGTACACGTAAATAATCTGAGGACAATATATTTCCAATATAAAATATTTACAAAATTAGACACCAAGCTTATCCTTAGCTATTCTTTTTGATATCTTCTAATAAAATTCTGAGAGTAACATGGAATATAAAATGAAAGTATATTTTAATATTAACATACAGATTGCATGATTTATAAAATAAATGCTTTGTGAGAACATTTACAAACTAAGGGGCCCAAAATGAGCACATTATAAAAGTAGATACTTTCATAAATTATTCATAAATATTAACATTTATAATTAATATATTTTTTTCTCAGATTGGCACCTGAGCCAACAACCGTTGCCAATCTTTTTTTTTTTCTGCTTTATCTCCCCAAACCCCCCTCGTACATAGTTGTATATCTTAGTTGTGGGTCCTTCTAGCTGTGGCATGTGGGATGCCACCTCAAGGTGCCCTGATGAGCGGTGCTGTGTCCTTGCCCAGGATCCGAACCCTGGGCCGCCGCAGTGGAGCACGTGAACTTAACCACTCAGCCACGGGGCCGGCCTCCTATAATTAATATTTGAATAAAAGGCCATAAAATGGAGAGAAGAAATTGCCAAAAGATTATCCAAAACCATCATAAAAAATTACACTGTTTAAAGTGGGTAAGTTATTTGCTGCATGTTACATGTTTATAGTCTGCAATTAAAAGAATTTAATACACAAAGAGAGTTAAAAAATGCCACCTTTGGAATAAAAAAGCAAAAGAATGATAAGAGTAAAAGAATGAACTCAGTATTAATTTTCTTGAATAATAGAAGCAAAATAAATTTTGTCATAGCGTGTGACTTGAAGACATGGAACACTCCTTGTTAGATAGGATACAAAAGTTTTGAACCCTGACTAGACGCACATTGCATTCATTTGCTTTTTAATACTATTCTGAATAATAGATTGCCTGATTAAGCAAAACTGTGTGTGCGTTCAATAACGTAAATGAAATTGTATAAACCTGCCACAGAACTGAAGATTATTTTCTACATGCAAACATCTTTTATAAATTTCTTTAAGATATACAAAAAAATAGATTGAAGGAAAAGGCACTGGAAAATCGCTAACAATCAATCCACCTAGAAAAGCAGTCTGTTGCCATGGGAAGTAATTAGAGGAGCTCTTTCAAAAGGTGTATGAAGAGAGGGTGGGAGTGGGAGCAGGGAGAGGAAAGCAAGTGCTGCAGTTGAAATCTCTTTCAACTCTGTGCTTCAGAGGTGGTTGAAAGGTGCTGAGCAGCGGGCCTCAAGAATGAGTAAGAATTAATCAAACAAAAAGCTCCCCAGTGGGTCAACCTCTCACTGACAGACAGGAGCTTTTACTGCTGGAGAGGAGAAATGCAGAGCCACAGCTTTATTTTTTTTAATTCACTCACTTATTCATTTAACAGGTACTTAACGAGCTCCTACATTGTGTCAGGCATTTCTCAATATGGATCATAAAGAGAGGACAAAACCCATAGAGACCTGCAAAGGAATCCAAGACAAAGGCTAATTTAAAAATGCAGATCTTGTTGGTGGCATTGCTCCTCCACAATCAGAGAGAAGAAACACAGAGAAACAAAGTTTCCATGTGTGGGTTTCCCATGATGTTTTCTCCACGTGTTATCAACAGACTGCCGGATCTCTATACTAGAAATGAAAATTTATATCAACTCTCTTTTAATTTTAAATATGGGGCAGAATTTTAAGAGAATCAAAGCGGTGTTAGGCAATAGAAGTATTTTTACCTCACTTGGTTTTAAAAATTGCTTTCTTTGACTATTCTCAACAAAAAGGAGGAATGATTGTGAAGATTCTGAAACTGGGTCAATGTACTGGCAGGAGCACACTCAAATATCCCCCTTCCTGTATAAAAGTCCATTCATTTATTGCACCTTACATATACATGAAGAAACCTGAAAGATGCTCTTAGATGACTAGAAACATGCAAGAATTCCTGAGAATAAAATGCAAATGTGCTGAAATTGATGGGAAGCAAGAATCAAAAACAGCAGACAAAGTTTGTCACGGAGAAGTCAAAATAGAGATAAAAACACTTTTCTCTAACAAGGACTGGGGGGAAAACCCAGCTCAGAGAATCAAAATTAGAATAAACACAGGGAGAAACAAGGCTAAATGAAGAAGGACATTTCTATCAAAGTATGTCATTCGTGTTTTATTCTTTCATGAATAGTGACTACAGTATTATTTGAAACCAAGAGGAGACTCCACAAATTGTAAAAGTTTGGTGATAAAATTACCTATATTTAAAAAGTGAATTAAGAATAAATTAATGTGACAGTTACAGGATTAGAACATAAAATATATATTCATATCCTGATAATGTTGAAATGAAACAGTTTACAAAAACTGTAAATTTTTGCAGCTAGAGCAAGTTAGCAGATTTCTTCATCTATATCTTGTTTAAATAAATTATAAATCAGAAAACACAACGAACTTTTATGACAATTTTAAGACAATAGTAGATTAATTTATTTTTATTTTTTTGCTGTGGAAGATTCACCTTGAGCTAACATCTGTACCTGTCTTCCTCTATTTTGTATGTGGGACCACCACAGCATGGTTGACAAGTGGTATAGGTCCATACCTGAGACCTGAACCCATGAACCCAGGCTGCCAAAGCACAGCGTGGGGAACTTAACCACTACACCATGGGGCCGGCTCCAAGATTGCTTTTTTTAAATGGCCCCAATTCTTTACCTCTCCTTGCATCCATGTCCTTTGTAATCTCTCTGCACAAATGCCTCTTGCAATGAGATGGCACAGCTCTAACTATCAGAGATAAGAGTCTGTCTCCCCAACCTCTCACATCTAGGTAATCCTTGTGATTTAATTTAGCCAATAGAATGTGGTGAAAACAGAGTCATGAGGAATGTGGGCTTGAGGTTTAAGAGGACTGACTCTGGGAACCCTAGCCCCACAGTGTGAACAAGTTTAGGCTACCCTGGTAGAGGATGAAAGATTATGTTGACCAATTGATAGCGATCTGAGCCCCAAATACGTAAGAGAACACAATCAAGATCAGCAGAGCTGAGTCTCTCCCACAGAGGACTGATGAAAAAACAGCCCAAGTGGAAGAAATGCCCAGCTGCCCCAAACACTGAGGAACGACTGTTTTAAGTCACCGAGTTTCAGGCGTTTGCTAAGCAGCAACATTAATATAATATGGATGTATGAGATGAAACATATTTTTTATTTCCAATGACTCAACTTTATTAAAAAAATGTTCTGCTCGTATTTTACAAAGAAAAACTAACTCTCAGATATATAACAGAGACATACTTAAAAAAATAGTAGATTAAAAAGGTGATTCATGGGGCCAGCCCGGTTAAGTGCACATGTTCCGCTTCAGTGGCCCAGGGTTTGCTGGTTTGGATCCCGGGTTCGGATCCCGGGTGCGGACATGGCACCACTTGGCAAAAAAACATGCTGTGGTAGGTGTCCCACATATAAAGTAGAGGAAGATGGGCCTGGATGTTAGCTCAGGGCCAGTCTTCCTCAGCAAAAAGAGGAGGATTGGCAGTGGATGTTAGCTCAGGGCTAATCTTCCTCAAAAAAAAAAAGAGGTGATTCAGAAAAATTGAGGAATATATGTGATACTAAGTAGTAAGTATAAAACAAAAAAAGACAGAGGAATAATAAGCTGGTTTTGATCCAATAAATATACAAAATAAAGTATAGAATAAAATAATAAAATATATCATCAATAACTTGAAAAGCAAAGAATAAATACAATGATGCCCTCTCTAGATCCAAGAATTATCCACATTCTGGAACATTATTTGCACAACCTTTTTTTTTTTCTTTTCTGCTTTGTTTCCCAAACCCCCCCGGTACATAGTTGTATATCTTAGTTGCAGGTCCTTCTAGTTGTGGGATGTGAGATGCCACCTCAACGTGGCCTGACGAGCGGTGCCATGTCCGCACCCAGGATCTGAACTCTGGGCCGCTGCAGTGGAGTACATGAACTTAATCACTCAGCCTCTCAGCCGGCCCCCTGCACAACCATTTTCAAGTAAAGTGTAGATATCCTGACATTCATCCTGAATAAATCAGGATGTTTTTAAAAAAATAAGTATAGTCTACATTGTTACAATTATAATAATATCATTATTCATAACAAAAATATCAAATTCTGTAATATAATTTTATATCTAGTCCATAGTCAAATGTCCTCAAAATATTTTGTATAGGTGTTGATTTATTTGTTTGCTTTGGTTCAGGATCCCGTCAAGCTTAAATGATTATACCTGATGTTTAAAGCGCTTTAGTCTCAACCTAAAATAACCAACCCCTACACACACAGTTTTTTCTGTCCTTTCTTTGTTTCTCCCTGCCTTTCTTCTTTCCTTCCTCCTTCTCCTCCTCTCTTCCTCCTTTCCTCTTTCTTTTCTTTTTTTGATAACTTAGTTTGAAGACAAAAGCCATTGTCTTTAGAGTATCTTTTATCCGAAGGAAAAATTCCTTAGTTGATATCAATAAGGGGGCTCCAAGGAAGAAAAAAGCACCCCACATCTTGCTTTACACTGAGATGCTCAAGGTGAATTAATTATAAATATAGGTGGTTAGACTAATCCACTCCTGATAGATATAGATGCTACCCTTCCATCTTTGCTTAACATTTTACCCAGAGTAAGGACATCACACATTTGGTAGCCATTTCAAATACCCCACAAATATTCCGTATCTTCTAGGCCTTAACTGTAAACCTGAGGCCCTGGACTGGAAAGCATTTATTCCTCCTCCGTGATACTACCTCTGTAAATTTAATAGGGAGAGACTTTCTGTGTAAATGGAATTATAATATTAAATGCACATAACAGGGACTAATTCTTAAAATTCCAGAAGGCTTGTCTAGTCATATCCAAATTGTGTCTGCTCTCTTATATTTGAATCCGATCCCAGATAAAAACCTTCACACCATACCTAGGTCTCTATGGTCTAACAATTCTGCTGAGTTAGGAAAAACAATTGGAACAGAACATATTAACAGATAGAGCCTACCAAACCATTACCCAAACTTCCACAATATCCTTTGAAGCCAAATGCAAAGGAAGGGAGCAAATCTATACTTGAAGGCCTTATGTCCAAAACTTTCCTCATATCTCTTGCATCAGAGTTTGTAACACTCCTGTCCTGCAAGTGAGAAAATGAAACAGACAGTGATATTGATTTGTTCAAGACCTCAGGGCCATCAACCAAGTTGTTGTCCTTCACTTCCTGGTAGTACCTGACCACAACACCCTTCTGTCATCAGCTGCATCTGAAGCCACTTGCTTCATGTAGTGTATCTTTGCACTGTGCCTCAGACCAGAATAGTCAATACCTGATTGCATTCACCCAAGAAGCACAACAACATGCATGGGCATTCATGTCACCATGATTTTTTTTTAAAGATTTTATTTTTTCCTTTTTCTCCCCAAAGCCCCCCGGTACATAGTTGTATATTCCTCATTGTGGGCCCTTCCAGTTGTGGCATGTGGGACGCTGCCTCAGCGTGGCTTAATGAGCAGTGCCATGTCCGCGCCCAGGGCGCGAACCAACGAAACACTGGGCCGCCTGCAGCGGAGCGCGTGAACTTAACCACTCGGCCATGGGGCCAGCCCGCATGTCACCGTGATTTACTAAAGCCTGTCCCTGCTACACACACACATTGTCTACCTCATGATTTCAAACCAAGACTTAAATGACCTCAACCCCTAAATCCTTTGTGTTTCAGTTTTGATACAATATGTAGATGATTTCCCACTTTTTCTAGAAAATAAAGAAGCTTGTAAAAAGGATTTCATTTACTTGTTCTCTGCCTTAGCATAAAAGAGACACAAAGTTTCTAAATCCTAAATTACAATTTTGCCAAAATACAGTTATTTAGCACATACTTTATCTGAGGAGAGAAAACTCTCTCTTCTGATATGCTAAAGACTATACAAACTTATCCTGAATCCCTTCAAAACAACAATTAAAAGGATTTCTAGTTTTAACGGGATGTTGCAGGTAGTGGGTATCAAATTATTCTGAGATTAAGATATGTCCTTGTAAATTGACTAATATTCTAAACTTGGTTTTCGGTGGCCAGGAAGTCCTCACCAGTGAGCCAAACCTTTCAGAGCCCAAATAATACCCAAATGAGCAAAGAGAGGGCCTCAAGAGTTCACACCCTGTCATGCCTTCCTTCTTCTTTCTCCTTAGACAAAGTGGTCGCTGTCAGGAGAGTCTGAAGGAAGACATCTATAGTAATGTGCCCCGCAAGGTCCCATTGTCCCTCACTAAATTCAACAAGATATCCACCTGCTCATGGAGCCAAACTAACCAAGTCTCTAAGATGTCTTCAGTCACCTCTGCCTCAACAAACAAAAATGAGGCCCAGAGACTGGTAGGCCTATACGCTATTGGCACTCTCACATGCCCCATACAGGGATATTACAGTAACCATCCATAGCATTACCAGAAAAAAAGCTGCTTTTGAGTGGGGCTCAAGGCCCCACTACATTTGCCATTTGAGTTGAGGGTCTCAGCTACCTCTCAGTTTGTCGGTTGGAACCTATTGCAGAAGGCCACTGCCACGGGCCAGAGGCACCCGTTTGGCTTGTGGACTCGTAAGCTCCTGGATCCCTAAGCTCCCAGAGTCACTTGAAAGTACACACCCTTTGAGAGGAGATTATTGCACAGGATATTGAGCATATCACCCTTGGCCGTGAAGTGGTCCTGTGTCCAGAAATCCCCATCACGCTGTCCAACTAGATGGCTGAAGTCGCTGAGTCGGAGCAGTTCAAGAAACCTCTCTAGTGAAGGGAACAGGGTATAAACTGGAGCGGGCAAAACCCAGGCCAGTTGGGGTTTGGCAACTCCATGAAAAAGTCTCAGCAGTGCCCCTCCATGCCTCAGGCATGTCAAGGAGGGAGCCGCTGTCTCCACCAGCACAATAGGGACCCAGCTATAGCGACCTCCTGGACCTCACTTGGGTCTAATTCACTGATGGCTTCTCCAGGTTGACTTCTACTAGGATGGAATAGAGTACAGCTGCCATCCGACCTGAGAGAGGACTGTCCCTTGTGAAGAGCAGGCCACTCTTTTCATTTCAATAGTGGAAAATTTCAACTATTGCTAGTTCTTCTGTCTGACAGTCCTCTAACATAAATAACCCTATAAAAAACACAGTTCTTTATTGGAGTTTTGCCAATAGTTTCTAATCTACCTTCTTTCATCTAGTCAGATCCCCAGTATCTAAAACAATACTTCCATAGAGCAGAAAAATGAATGTTTCTGAATAAATTAACTCAAGAAGAAGCAAATATCTATGTTCCTCATCCCATTTTCCCACCGAGTACCATGGAAAAGAAAATTCCTGTCAACCTTTCTACCCTGTCTGTGCTAGTAAAGAACATTTAATATTTCTGAACTTTACCCACAGAAGTCACAGATGAGAGCCTCATGTTTAGAGAGTCAAATGTATGTATTAGTCAGCTTAAATCTGTCATAGGCAATTTCTCATAAGTTGCCCGGCATCTTTTCATCCAGAACTGAGATTTTTTTGTTGTTGTTCTGTATGTGCTAAGCCCACCATTTCAAATCCACCATAAAAAAAAAGATATGGGATGTGTGTTGAATGTGCCATTTTGCCTATTTTTTGCCAATGCTGGGTTACAGAATCAAGTTAGCTTTTCATACCAGATGACCTCATTCTTTAATTTATCTTTTACTATAAACCAAATGTATAATATTGGTGCTTTTCTGCTTATTAATACATTTGATATTTTACGGGTTTGTTTTGGGTATCAACTCTTTCTATGTAACCTCCATTGGCAGGAGGTAAAGGGAGTCTGGAGTCTCTGCTCATATTGTGCAGCTCCAGGCCCGGCAGCCAAAGTGAGTCACCAAAATATCGGCACGTGTGGACCAGAGGACGGTAATCAGAGATGAAGACTCCTAGTAGAGCAACAGTGTGTCCTTAAGATGTGTGAACAGTGTGGCCTACGGTATTGGAGACACTGTAGGCAGTTTTGTTGAGTATTCTCAGCTGCAGTTTAGCTATAAAAGGGGTTAAATTCAGGGTCCAAGAGTGCTGTTTGGAAATTCAAATGAACACAAGAAGCAGGACTAGCGTCATGAACGGAGACTGCTTTGTTTTCTGATGTCAGAAGTTTTCTTAGGGAACCTAAACTGATAACACATCTTCATTTCTCAAGTGACTGTGGAGCCCCTGGGAGACAGCAAATTCCCATCTAGACCCTACCAAGCTCTTGTTTTTCTCTGACCTCGACTCCTGTGACTGTTCCTCACTCCACTTGATCCAGACTAACAATCTTGCTGTTCCTCAGCCAAAACGACCATGGTCAGGCTTCAGTGCCTTTGCACTGGTGGTCCCTTTGCCTGGAATGGTCTTCCCTAGATACTGGCATGGAATCTCCTGAATTTTCTACAGACCTTTTCTCAAATGTCACCTTTGTGAGGCTGACTTGAGCAACCGGCACTATTGATCATTTTATCCCGTTCTATTTGTCTCCTTTCTCCATCTTAGCATTTCTAATCTTCCAAAATACTTTACAATTGACTTTTTATTGTAGATTATAGTAGGTTTATAAAGTATTTGCTCTTTAAGAGTAGGAATTTTTTGTTTTATTTGGTTCTTGTTATTCATTGGAGCATACAAAGCGCATGAAATGGTCTCTGGCCATTTAATAAGCACTCAATGAATAAGTAGAATGAGTGTGGTATGGACAATCTCACTTTCAATTTCTGCCCTTGTATAAAGTATTAATTCACTTTATTAATGAATGTTTTGGACTAAATTATCATAAGAAATGGCAAACTGCACTGTTGTAATGTTCTCAGATTGTGATCTTCTTTACAGAGAGCCATGGAGGAAGTAGAATAGAGACTTTAATTTACGTAGGTTTTTGTTAATAAGCTATGGCTGGCACCACTGCACACACACACATATTCTCACACATACATATACACATGTAGCATCATTGCCATCTAGTTCTTTGTTGTCTCGATTGTTCAATGATCCATAATCAAATTTTAGAATTTAGAGACTTAGGTTGCATATTAAAATACAGGGGTATGACTTTTGTCCATGGTGAATTGAACATATAGCTCACCTATGGATCAAAATAAAGGAAAATCCCAAATACATTATCCAGCGTAATGAACATCAAATATTTTTGAAGGCAGTAAAATGAGGGAAAAAGGTAAAAAAGTAGCTTAAGATGAATTTAGAAATTTAGAATTGAGGGAGAACTACTTTAAACGTGAGAGACTGTCATCTTATGCCTAAGGAAAAAGAGCCATTAGAGAAATTGAAGGTAAAGTTTCAAGAGAGAGCAAATAAATGATGCAGAAAATTCTTTGAAAACTGTGAGAAAATGAGATGTGGACTGCAAGTAGAAATATCAACTCCCATTATATATTTCTCGTCAGGGTAAAAAGGAAGAAAAAAGGTTAATGTGTGTCTTAGCCTGTTCAGGCTACTATGACAAATTACCATAAACTGGGTGGCTCAAACAACAGAAATTTATTTCACACAGTTCTACAGGCTAGATAGGCCAAGATCAAGATGCTGGCAAACTCTGTGTTCGGTGCGAGCCCACTTCCTGGTTCAAGACAGCCATTTTCAAGCTGTGTCCTCAAGTGGCAGAAGGGAGGAGAGAGCTCTCTGGGGGTCTTTTTCAAAAGGGCACTAATTCTTTGTAAGGGCTCCTCCTTCATGAACTAATCACTTCCCAAAGGCCCCATCTCCTAATACCATCACTTTGAGGATTAGGTTTCAACATAGGAATTTGGGGTGACACGAACATTCAGTCTATAGCAGGGTGTTTGGATAAGTCCTTCCGTGTGACAGCATGCGGGAAGTTGAGAGGGCTGCTGCCTGGATCACTTGGATAGAAAATCACCCATGTATACAATGGTGGTTGTGGTGGTGGTATGTGTGTGTGTGTGTGTTTGCGTGTACTGTGGTTCTAGGAGCATCTGTGAGGATTACGAGGGCAATGATATGCTTGGCATGATAAACTTGAGAAGAGTAAAAGTTTTGAAAAATTCCCTGGGAGTAGAGATAATGGGGATTACTAAAAACACACCAAAATATGTCTTTGTGGAGTATTAGTGATGTTACTCTGATTGAAAGAGATGTGAATTTGTAAATAATTTTAATGCTTTTGAATAACATCCAACTTCATGGAACAACACATTAGTCTTACCATCAAAATATTGAGAGATTTTTATAAGGACTGACACGCTTCCTCTGTGATGGAAAGGCGATTTCAATGACTGGTTTAATGAGTAATCAATAAGATATTCAAGGAATTAAAATTTTCAATTTTTCTCCGCACTGGACCTATTTGTAAAACATCCATGCTTTAAAATTCAGAATCACTCGAAGATGTTAGAGCATCCTTATTTCTATGTCACAAACAGGTTTTTCTGGGCTCAAAGAGGAAGAGATTGTAATGAACTTGACTAAAAATATATTTCTAAAAATTCACTTGAGAGAACAAGCAACAAAAATAGTAATAATTTTGTATTTTGCATATGGTTTATATAACTTTCACAAGCTCAAATAATCTGTAATAAATTATCAACCATTTCCTTCATTGTGAATCATACAAAACACAAACAAAGAAATCATCTTGTACGCAGTAATCTTATTAAATTGTAGTGGCCTAATAAACAAAGGTAATAAAAAGGGGCACTTTCATATCGACATTACTGTATGTCTCCTGTACTATGCAGTACTTGGCAAAGTAATAATTATTCAAAAAAATTTAGAACCAGTAGCAAGTCTAATTTCTTACGTTGAGGACACGTAATTCCTGTTCTTTGATTTCAGAGAAGATTTTGATATATTTTTTGAGATTTTAATATATTAAAGTGAAAGAGATATTTAGGCTGCATAGAAAGGAACATCAAAAAAATGACTTGAGAAACCATTTTTTAAAACTAACATATTTTGCCCAGTTTTAACCATCATTCAGTTTTTCACCTATGAAAATTCTCCTTTATGGTAACTATATATTTCAGGCATGTTTTTCATTTTCTGGGGTAATACTAACTTGGTGACATTGGCAAAATTGTTTTAGTTTTAAGCTTGATAGAAAGATAAATTGGATCATTATACATAGACATTATCTTTACCTAAAATCAACAGCAGCATTAGTAGGGCTGTTTTGCCTATCTAGTTTTTTAAAAACTTTAATTACCTCTGTACCTGAATTTTCTGTTTATCTTAGCTGCTATAGATTGGGCATGAATTTCCAAACAAATATAAATAGATCGAAATTCAGCACGATGAGTAGATAGGAAAACTCCAATTCTAATAAATAACATTTTAAATAATGACACAACTCCCTAAAATTCATGTTCATGACCTCAGAAGGAAAATGAAATGTGCTCTTGGAGAGGCTAAATGTTACCCAACATAGGGACAACAAGAATATTGGAAGTAAGCCACAGGTGTTACAAAAACAGATAAAAATAATTACTGCGGTACTTCCTTATGTCCTCTCCAGAATGTCAGCCTTCCACTGCAGCCTCCAGGAATAACATTCCCAAAGAGCTACAGGCCATTCTGGTTGAATGTTTTTCTGTTATTGATAATTAACAGTTACTGAGAGATTAGGATGCAATTAGGTGCTGTAATAAACATCAGCTAATCTGATAGCTACCTGGTCTAAAGCGACAATATAAATAGATTAAGTTTAGACTGAGGTAAAAGAGAGAGAGTAGAATTCTGAAGGGCTGCATGGTGGTAAATCAAATATGGAAAATTCTGTGGGAGAAAGTGTTCCTTGACTTATTTTCAAACCAAATAAACCTACACAGAAATGGAAGTCATTTATTTATTCCACAAATATTTAATTGACTGCCCACTGTGTGCCAGTCAATAACCTAAACACTAAGGACTAAGGACTTAGGAAAGAATCGTCTTTGCTCATTGAGTTTACATTGTAGTAGAAGACATAGTAAGTAAATTACTTGCTCCTACTTGGATTGAGGAGACCAGGGATACACACTTAGGGTCACAAAACAAAAGATTGGAAAGTATGAAGACTTCTGAGGTCTTGCTAGAACACAGCCACATTCCATTAATGGATTGCCTACCCCAAGACCGTTGAGGGAGATGTTTTTTCATTGTTTAAAGTACTATTATTTTGATTTACTTATATCAATAGAGATATCATAGAATCCATAGGAATGCTGAAGAATCAGGCTCAGAAAAAATGTCAGGAGCCAGAAGAGGCTGGTCAGTGAGGATCAAAGCCCAGCACACACAGGGCCAGTCCCCTTAGGACACAGCTGGTAATGGACTCTCAGTACCACTGCTATAATGAATAATTTCAGAGCTATTCTTGGTATTTTATTCTCTTAAGATTCAAAGTCAAGGGTTAAAGCAGCTGATTGAGAAAACCTAGGTTCCATGGCCAGGTTCTAATTCTTTGCAGGAAGAATACAAACTTCTGGCTCCTTTCTGCTTCCACAGTGCATTATTGCATTATGGGGCGATGCATTCCACTCAGACTCACACAATAGGGTATTGAATGAATAAACAAAAGACTTTTAATGCTCGGATGCAAAACAACAAACAAATAAACTGACATACCTACTGTTTTATTGCATAGCCTCTAAAGTTAACTGCATGCCCATATTATTTCCTTGGACTGACAAGAGTGCTTTAAAATTTAACTTGTTTGTTGCTTTAACTAACAAATGAATAACTGAATGAACGGTTGTAAATAATTCCAAGTTATACGCAAATTCTCAACTTTAAATACAAATTTTTAGTTTTAAACCTAATTTAATATGATTTTCACTTTCCTTGTTTAGGAAGTAGCTTGCATGTTAGTTGAGTGGTAAAGATATTTTTAGAATCACTGCACAGTGAAATTTTAAGACGTGTTATTGGGAGATGCCGTAAAAACATGAATGGAAGAAATATACATTTTATCATTCAGGAGATCTTGTCTTTGAGAAGATATCTTGCTAGAAGGAAGAAATTTTAATTATTACTATTAGTTATTACCTAAATCAGATGCCACATGGATTACAAAGAGATCCCCATTTTTGCATATTGGTTTTATCGTTGAAAAGGCTATGGTCCTTTAGGAATAAGAAACTCAAAGATACCTCAGAATGACAATCACATTTTGAAATTAGATGGCATAGAAAGATTAAGTGAGCAGAGATGGTAGCTACAAATATAAAAGAAAGCTGGGATCTGCAAGGATTTAATCAGATCTAGAATAACTTCCTTATCCTCACTATTTGAAACGCAACCGAGAAATGAAATGTAATGTCCCTCAGCTGCAGAACTGGAAAGTGAAGCAAAAAATAATAACCAATGATCCTTGATGGCATTGTGGAAAGAATAATAGAAAAAAGCAACATGATTTTAAATCTCATTAATGTTATTAAATAAAGATGAATTACATTTAAACATTCTGATATTACTGTGCCTAATCTAGGGTCTCTCACAAAGAATCAAATGGCTAGCAATCATTAGTACCAATCAGTTTATGCTGCCACTGGAGAGTCTGAGAATTCCCCCAAGATTTTGACTAATGGGAAAAGGAAAATTTATTACAGAGTATAAAGAGCAGCCATAAATCTCTACTTTTTAAATTGGAATATGTATTGGCAAATTAACTGTTAAAAACATAAAATGTGCTCTGGAATCCAGAAATATAACATTACATTTATAGTTCAATATAGTTTTTTAAAGGAAGGTTTTTTCTCTGAAAAGTAAGGATTTGGTATAGATATGTGAAAAGATAGCAACAGTTAGCAGCAATGGATATGGAAATTAAACTTCAGTATACATGTAAGGAAATTAATAAAATTTCACCATTAAATCACATAAAGTAACAGCATCATACCAACAATTATTAAAATAACCTTTATAAAGATACCACTGATACTTGGAAGATGAAATATCAAATAAGGTTCAAAATACAGTAGTGTGATCTAAATAAAAAAAAGAGTTAACGACTTAGAAACAATTTTGCCATTTGGAATATTCTATATAGTAAGGGATAATGTGGGGCCCTGTATATAAGATTAATTTGGGCCAATACTTTGGCATAGCAGTGCTCAAATCATAGTATAGACTCATTCACTCCATAAGCTATTTATGACTGTCCACGATGAGTTAGCATAAAAATCGATGCCAAACATTGAGTAAATTTTGTAAGCAATTTGCCAGAGTAATTTTATGTCTGTTGAATCTAATGACAAAACTGTTGACCTTTATTTCATATATTTTTTTTAAATTTCAGTTTTCCAAATAATTAATTTGTACTGTATTTTTAAAAAGCCGGCCCGGTGGCACAGTGGTTAAGTTCTCACATTCCGCTTTGGCATCCCAGGGATCTCCGGTTCAGATCCCGGGTGCAGACCTAAGCATCACTTGGCAAGCCATGCTGTGGCAGGCGTCCCACATATAAAGTAGAAGAAGATGGGCATGGATGTTAGCTCTGGGGCCAGTCTTCCTCACCAAAAAGAGGAGGATTGGCAGCAGATGTTAGTTCAGGACTAATCTTCCTCAAAAAACAAAGCATCAATCCCCCACAGAGTGAATATTCTAAAGAAAACAGAGAATGAGAAGCACTAGACATTACATATTGGATTGATCTGAATTGATCCAATTATGAGAGGTCAGATATAGTGTCGCTTAACACCTCCTCAAAGTTGTTGATTTCTGCCTTTCACTTCTCTGTGAGAGAGCTCAGCGTAATTGTGAAGACTCATAGCCATCACTCATATTTGGATGTGAATCTGAGCTCAGCCACATATTAAATGATCTTATATTTTAATGTGTTGACCATGGTCTCAAAAACAAGGATAGTAGGGGATAAGTATAAGATAAGACATACGCCAACAGGACTCACAAAAAGAAAACAAAAAATATTAGTGACCAGTTCTCCCTATTGCTGATGGAAGAAAAGCCTAGACACAGAATGAAAAAAATAATTCCTTGAAGGAGGAAGAGAGTAGAGAGCTCTAGGGTGTTTTTCCATTTCCCAAGAAGGAAAGAGGATGATCCCACATAACAATTATATGTGGGGAGTTGGCAAAGGAAATGCAATGTTAACAATATTCCTCCAGTCCACAATGGAATGAGGGCTTTGCACCAGAATATAAAGGAATTATAACACCAAGTATGCTGTTGAATGCAACTGGCATTTTATTTTCCACAACAAAATAATTCCAAGGACAGAAGCAAGGCAGAGATCTACAGTGTGTTACAAGTTCCTTATCTCATCAACTCGTTATAGCAAACAAGTTGACTGGTGACTTTAAGTAGGTCTATTAAATAGATTAGGTCTCAATGCAAAAGCAAATTCTAACACCTCTCTGAATAGCCAGATTCTGTCTGAACTGCAGTATCTCAGTGGCCTCCCCAGGGCTGCAGTAGGAACAGAGCCTAATGAAGTTCTTGGGAGAACCTTGACACGTGCCTCATGGAGATCCAGGGTCACAGAATGCAGTGCCAATTTTACCTAGAGGAATCTGGAAGTGGGACATCCAGTGCCCTTATGGCTGAGTCAAAAGAGAAGCAGAAGTAGGAAGGCCTAAAATATGAGAGTTTTGTGGGGCTGACTTTCACCTTGGGCCTAATGACTCACGGAAAGTAACAGACCTTACTGAAAGAACCTGCCCAAGAGTGTGCCCTTCCAGAGGTGTACCAGTGGGGAAGGGCCTTGCCAAGAATTGTGAAAGGGCTAAAACTTTACTCTTCTTATAAGCTAACAACTTAGCCTGCCACGGTTTCACAAATGCAGGCAGATAAGAGAGACTCCTGGGTCAGCAATAAAGGGATTTATTGATCATGGCAAGCAGAATGACCGCGTGAGCTTAATGTTCACATCAGTGCTCTTTGCCCCTACCCACCACGGGAGCATGTAAAAAGTAGGCCCAAGTATATGGAGGACACATGGTGGGTTTGTGTCACAGCTGATGAACTGCAAGTTTAGGAATCTCTAATATCTTATAGGGGGCTGCTAGCAAACTTGCCCAAACACTGCCTAGAAGAGACACGTTACATTTATTATTCTGGATATTAAACAAATCTGCCCTTTGACCTAGAGGAAGACACTGTATCTTAGAAACTGTTTGCTATGCAAACATTCTTGAAAAGACAGTCCAGAACAAAAACTGATGCAAAATGTGTATAAATTCTACAGAGAATTGCTTTCCAGTAGATCTGAGAAAGCAACAAGATTTTAGGTAAATTTGTGTTAATGTGGTCAATGACAGTTACTGCACCTTGCCATGAGAGATGAGAGAACTATAAATAAAAGTAAACATCTAATACAGGTTTGTTTCATTAGTTTCATATTTTCAATGTTGCATGTCACCCATTTCCTGCCCTGAGATCAGAGGAGGCAGAAGAAGCAGAGACAGAGATGAAGTTGGAGCAGGGAGAGTAGCATAGCAGCCTACCAACCCCCTCCTCCTCCATAAGCGGGCACACACACCCCCCCCCCCCCCCCACTGCTGGTCTGTGGAATGAAGTAGTCAGATATCCTACTTAAGATGAGGAAAACATGAAAGAAGATTTGCAGAGGGTCAGAAATTAAAGTTTGATATTATTGGGGATTACATCTTTAAATAAATAGGTTACACACATATGACCTTGAATATATTATTTAGTACTAAGTCTAAGTTTTTTCATTAAAAAACGGGGTTAATAGTAACACCAAGACCACATTGTATAACTGTATAAGGGCACATTCAAAGGCACATGGTTGAAAATAATCACAACGGAAATGTTTAATATTGATATTATTATTATTTTTGTCAATTAGATGATGGTATATGATTACATTTACTTTAAACGCATTTTAAATGTTTTTTGCTGGGCAATGCAGTACTGTTTTTGACAATGGAAACAGAATAGATTGTGTATTTAAAATTAACGTGAAACATGTAAACATGTTGTTGTTAGTCTATCTGTATCTTGGGATTTATACCTTAAAGTGATTTACACAATGAAGTAAATTAAATAGTAGACCTTGAGCAAAGGTTTGCACTGCCATGGGAGAGGAGGGAATCAGTTGACAGTGCCTAAAAACAAGCTGACATATATACTAAATGGATAATTGAAATCTCAGAAGCCTAAACTGAAGAGTAGATATTAAAACGCTCAAGATACATTCTGCTTCTGTCCTGGACCTCAAGGTTGAACACCCTCATGAAATTCCATGTTCTGAAATATAGATCCCTTCCTCACAAAATATAGAATGCCATCATTCTAACTGAAAAAAATGCTTTGAGAAATACATCAAATATTGATATTTGAATTTGGATATAAACTGGTTTGAAGCCTACAAAAGACTAGAAAATTTTGGATCCATGAGGGCATTACAATCCAGGAAAGAACAATTGTGCTAGAAAGGTTGAATACATAAGGAAGACATTTAAAAATGATCCAGGCTGAACCAAGAAAACATTCCTATTGCTGCAGGTCCTAACAAAGAAGCAGAAAAGCTGTATTTTCTCTATTATAAGGTCACTTTGATTACAAGAGAAACTTGTGATTTAATTGGTGTTTAAGAAGAGAATAAGCTATTTAAAGAGAGTGAACTGCTTTATTTTAACTTAATTGATGATAATTTTCATGTCCTCCAGTGAAAGACCATCAGGAACAAATCTGAACTTGAACCAAGTTAAGTTCGTTAACTCTTTGCATCAAGGAGGAACACATACATACATACATATGTACAATAAATATAGTAAACATGCTTGGGAAGAGAAAAACATGATCACACTGGATTCTTAAAAATCCAGCTATGTACTGGTTTACCAAGGACCAAACCTAGGGCCTCAGAATACTTGAAACTAAAAGGAAAAATGAATGCTAATTGTATCACTGTTTTTAATAGCTACAAATCAGGAAACCAAAAATAAATTGCAATATATTTATATGATATAATATTAATATAGCTATGAATGGACCACAGCTTCACATAGTAATATGAATGTAAATTAGTACCAATCTAATTATGATTGAGACTAGAATAAGCAAGTCCTGGAAGATGACTGTTCATACAATATTCGTAAACATATATCAAAATCTAAATAAAAATTATAGATATAAACATATATATAATAACACTGCTCTTAAAAAATGCAAAGAATCAATGAAAATAAAATTCAAGATCTGGGTTATTTCTGGGTGTAAGCAGGGAGATTGAATAAGGAAGGATCGACAGTAGATAGAAAGAGTAGATAGAAGTAGATGTTTTTACGTTTCTAGCTTTTGGGTTTATGTTGATTTCACAGTTGCTCACAAACCCCCACCCACACTCCTACATACATAAACACATACATAGTGCTATTGACAGACTAAGTCGTCGTGTCTTCAAATAAAGATTATGATTAATTCAATTCTGTTCACCCGGGGGCAGATTTTTTGAAAGTTTAGACACCTCTATCAACAACAAAACCTGTTCCATGTACTGAATTAATAATTCTTACTATAATGACTCATCAAGTGTTAACACATTGCCACGTGAATTAGATGCCCAAACAACATTATCTGTATGAGAGAATGGAATCATAAAATCCTTTTCTGAATGGTAAATCGGACTACTTACTCTGACAATTGTCACTAACCCCATTGTTTACATACAAATCCTCCAATTATTGCTTAAATAAAAAAAAAAATAAAAGAGCAATATTAGCTATTTTCACCTAATAGGCTCACTTGATTGCATTCGTTCAAATAAAGATGTTAAAGTTTAAACAGAACATTTTGTCATTTGGGGGTTATTCACTCTTAGGAGAAAGGAAGCTACAAATTAAGAAACCTAAAATACCCTAAATAAAAAGAAAAAGTGGAGATGACTTGTAACTATAGACTGCTGGCTGCTTTTCCCATGCTTAACTGCTTCTGAGGTCATCAGGGTGATGTTGCTAGGAGATTTCAGACATCTATTGCTCATGATTTCTGCGTTATCCCCCACGAAAGACCCACTCAAGTGTGTTTTATTTCCCCATTTTATTCTTTTAATCCCCAAACACCCTACTTAAAGTTAACATCCAAAAATCATGGAACAGCTTGTTAACCATATCTGTTTTTTCATTATTCTTAGAAAACTCATTTTTAAAGCACTGACTTCATTATTGACGGATGGATAGATAAAATTTAAAGTCTCAATTATTAAGAAGTTCCTCAGAAGATTCTAAAACCAGTTGCCGTCAAAAATTTGTTTTCCTGAATTTGTTGGTATATCATAGCTTGTCTTACATTAACTTTGCAACATTTTCCGTAAAATGAACTGAAGTATAAAGTCCATAAATTGTTTAATTAACATTAGATTAAAACAGGCATATTTTTATATTATATGCACTTATAAAGAGTGCCTTATGTGAAAGAAAAATAATCAATTCTACTTTATTATACTCTAGTAGTATTGTGTATGTGTGTATATACAAAATGATAAACTAATGTCTTAAATTATACAATATATCACCAGATAGAGGCACCTAGTTTTGAACATTAGAAGACACTATTTTTAAAATTTAATTTGAATTTCCTGAGATGTTATCCGAACTGCTTATTATTTATGTCATTTGGTAAAATCTGGATTAATTTGCATTTTTGACAAGTAGTAAAATAAAGACTGACATAAAAAATGTATAAAAGCAAGTTTGTAAAAGTAAAAATCCACTAGTGTCAAAGGAACTGTATACTTTCTCACTGTCATGACTTATATCTGTGCCCTTCTATCCATTTCCAGAGATGGAAGAGTTTGGCTTGCTCATCGGTGCCTGTTTATATCCATGAGTTTGTTGTGGGGTTTGGCACTTGGATGGGTCTAACTTGGCAACTGTCCTGTATGTTGGAACTGCTCTGTGAAATCTGGTATATTTGGTTGTTTACATTGCTGTTGAGATCCAGACAAAATTCAACCTTGAAAGTCAACAGGGCATCAAATTATAAACAGAAAGACATTATCATTTACTGACAACATGGCAGAACTCTTTGCCCTGTATTAAAATGATTTAGGCATGGTGATATTCTTCACAGTTATCAGTGGAAGAGAATTCAACCGTGTGACTTAACCATAGTGAAATAAATATGAAAATCTCAAGTTCATTAAAATTTAAAATTTAAAAGGATTTTTATTAATCAGGCTTAAAGATTATTTTGGTATTCATAATCTCCCTTGCATTCCCATTTCCATACCATTGGTGATAAAGACTTTTTATACAATGGGCCAATCTGTATCCATGCTCTTCAGCAAAACAGATAAGATTTTTTCTGTCAAAACATTTAATTATAAAGTTGTTCGTGTTAGTTAAGAAGTAAATCATTTAAAGAGTAAGAAAGATTAAATGTAATCTTGAACGGAAAATGCTTACAGATAAAAAGGAGAGAAACTTGTATTCAAAGAAAGAAAGTAATTTGTCATTTCAAGATAGTTAATGAGCTTCAGATCTCTTTGATGATGAGAAAGAGAGTGATATACACAAAAAAAGCTTTAATGAAGTATAAAATTATAATAGATAATGCAGTTCTTTTTTTAGAATATGCAATGAGCTACTGTTGGGTTTTCCTATTTCTTAAAATTATAAATGTATTGACAATGTTACGAACATGTAAAACCATTTTGAGTATTTGAGTAAGAGTTATCAATTCTAACTCAGGATGATCAAGATCAAACTAACATGTTTTTTTTTTTTACCTCAATTCTCCTTTCTGAAAGATTAGGTAAAAAAAACAACCATCTATGTTCAGCATACAGGACTTCAGAAAGGTTTATATTATACTGCTTGAATTGTAATATTATGGGAATTAACTGAGGAGGTTTATTTAATCATATGGTAAAGAGGCTTCATAGTGGTACTCTGAAAAAAGAATTTGTGAATAACATGAACAGAAAAAGTAAAATGACTGATAATTTGGGAAACAAGAAATAGTGGAATTTTGTGTAGCTTTTAAAATTATGATACTAGAAACAAAGTAAGAAACAATACGCCATTTACCAGTAGATATGTTAAAGTTAATTTGAACCTTCAAGTCCCAATGATTTGCCTCTCCAAATACTTCTATTTTGTGATCATTTTTTATTTTTCATCTTAAATGTATGTAATGAAATAACTTGTACCGTTGTAAAATGTGTATGTAAAAGGATGCTACCTGCAGTTATATGCATAAGGATGTTACTCACGATACTGTTTGCAAAGAAATAATATGCAGATGACTGAAATGTTCAATAATAAAAAACAGCTTAGGGGCCGTCCCGGTGGTGCAGCGGTTAAGTTCACATGTTCCGCTTCTTGGCGGCCCGGGGTTCGCTGGTTCGGATCCCAAGTGCGGACATGGCACCACTTGGCATGCCATGCTGTGGTAGGCGTCCCACGTATAAAGTAGAGGAAGATGGGCATGATGTTAGCTCAGGGCCAGGCTTCCTCAGCAAAAAAGAGGAGGACTGGCAGTAGTTAGCTCAGGGCTAATCTTTCTCAAAAAAAAAAAAAAAGTTTAAATGTAATTTAATTCTCTAAAAAATCAGAGGCAACTATTATAAAGGTTAAGGTAGATATACATCTTATAGCAAAAAAGATGTTAATCAGCTAGTAATTGAAAAATAAGGTATAAAACAGCACATATACTCTGGCATTGTCTAGATTATAGATGTAGATTGGCTTAGTTGTGCATTTCTTGGTGCAAATCATCCGCTAAGGTTATGTACTAACTGGGTAATGTTGGCTTAGGGGGACATGCTTTTGGGATTTATCAGGATTTTCACTATTAGGTATAGTACAGTGATGTTTAAAACATTTTAAAGTATGCTTTTTTTGATGAGGAACATTGGCCTTGAGCTAACCAACCCCAGTACATAGTTGTATATCCTAGTTGTAGGTCATTCTAGGTCTTCTGTGTGGGATGCTGCCACAGCATGGCTTAATGAGCAGTGAATAGGTCTGTGCCCAGGATCCAAACCAGAGAACCCTGGGCCACCAAAGCAGAGCACACAAACTTAACCACTCCACCACAGGGTCGGCCCCTAAAATATTTTAAAGAAAAAATATACAGACAAAATAAAAGTAAAATATGGCATTGAATAATACACTATTAATATGTACACACGTTGCTTTTGAAAAGTTGACTAAAATCTTTCCTTAATTTGAATCTTTGACTCCCTCTTTAAATTAATTGTATTGAAAACTATTTGAATAAGCACCATCCTTAGATGTCCAAGAATCTAGGTAAATATGATTTTACGTATCCCTTATGTAATCATTTCACTCAGAGGATAATGTTAGGTAATTGCCTTTATTAACGGTCCCCAAGTAAAGCAGAATATGCTCCATAATGTGGGTGAGCTTTATCCAATCAGTTGAAGGTCTTAAGAGAAAAGATTGATGTCTGAAAAGCAAACTGTTCTTCTCTAGACTGCCTTCAAATTCAAGACTGCAGCATCAACTTCTGCCTGAATTTCCAGCCTGCCAGCCTGATCTACAAATTTTGGTCTTGCCAGCCCCTACAATGGTATGAGCCAATTCCTTAAAATAAATCTCTTTCTCTATGTATATACATCCTATTGGTTCTGTTGCTCTGCAGAACCCTGACCAATAGTGTAACTAACAATGTTAAATGTATTAAAACCCAAGTAAATTGCAGCAGTTTTAAATTCAAATGCTTTTAGATGATACCAATCAATAGGCTCACTCTGCTCGTCACAATCTGAGCCAATTAATCACAACAAGTTAGGGATTGAGAAAGGAAGTTTAATTAGATTAGCTGGCAAATCAGAAGATGGGTGACTAATGTCTCAAAAACCCATCTTCAAAAATTGCTGAATCTTGAGGTAATTATATAGGGAAAATGGGCAGTAAGGAAAGGGTCTAGAAATGTACATGATGGACTCCAGGATTTCTCATGGCTCTTTTCTTCTATCGATGATGATGAATATTCTATAGTGTTCTTTCTTCCTGGAGGCCTTCTTATTCTCTGGGAAAATTCATTAAAGTTATGAAGAACAAAGCTATCAGAGTACCTCAGCAGGAGTATGTGCACAGGCTCAGAGGCAGAAAATCATGAAAGCGTGCAGCAATTTATAATGATCACATGCTAGAAAGGTTTCAACTAGGAAAGAGTTATTTAGTGTAACAAGATGGTCTCACTTATGTTCACTTATAAGATGGGCTTACTTATGTTCACTTACGTAGGGACATAGCAGATGACTGAAATTAGGAGATCAGTTGGGTATAAAACCTTAAGTCATGGTGAGAATGATGGTGAAGTTGAGATTCTATTTTGAAAAGCATTCAAACTAAAATATGTTAAACAATGTACTCTAATCAAAAATGCATGTAGGCTGATTCATCATGTGGAATACCTATGTGTGACTTAGTTCAAAGACTTAATAGAAGAGCAATAGAATTGTGGGTTAGAATGAATAGGTTAAACTTCACAGGGGTAAAGAGACTGAATCTTCCTTTACCAAAACTGACTTAGTGTTCCCTGTAACTTGACTAAACTTGGCAAGATTCTTCCTGACTCTGGGTCCCTGACATTCCTTTTCTGAGAGCATTTGCTTTAGAAAACCGGTAGTTGTACATCCTTTCTCTGCTCCCTTGAGATGTAAATCTTTTAAAAAGAATCTTGCGGAGCTGGCCCCGTGGCCGAGTGGTTAAGTTCGCGCGCTCTGCTGCGGGTGGCCCAGTGTTTCGTTGGTTCGAATCCTGGGCGCGGACATGGCACTGCTCATCAAACCACGCTGAGGCAATGTCCCACATGCCACAACTAGAAGGACCCACAACGAAGAATATACAACTATGTACCGGGGGGCTTTGGGGAGAAAAAGGAAAAAAATAAAATCTTTAAAAAGAATCTTGCTAGCTTACCAAACAGGAATGTTTTTCTCAAGTAGCCTAACTTTGGCAAGTTAACTCCAAACTGTAAAACTACTGCCTGACCTGAAGAGATGAGAAAGTTTGCTTTTCACTTTGGTAAAACCCATTTGGAAACACACATGGCCTAAAATTCCCCAGTTCTAGCTCTTAAAAACTCTCTAGCCTTTTGTTTTAGTGGAGTTAAGCTCAAATTGAGTTCTGACCTTTCTCTCCTCTTTCAATAGCCTTAGAAAAAGTCTTCCTTGTGAAGCCGGGTACCTGAAGGTTAATGTAAATATTCAGTAAGATCTTTCAGCCCTGTTCCCAGCACAGACATAGATGAAAAGAAGTTGATCTTGTCAATTTGCTATTTTCTTGTTTAACCCAACAGGTGACTCAAGGGTCACAAGGACTCATGAGCTTGTTTTACAGAAGAAAAGATAATGCCTTGAGGGAGGTTTTGGTCACCAGATAACCAGTCCCCAGCACCCTTGATGCCCAGAAGTCAGATTGCCCAAGGGTTTATCTGGAGTGAAAGAAATACAGATTATGCCTTTGTTTCCCAAACTCCTCCTGCCGAGCCCCTTAGCTCTGTAAACCCTTGCTTTCTTCTCTTGTTCAGGTTGATTTGAGAGAGCCTATCCTCCTGCCTTCTTGTTTTGGTCAATTCGAGTAAACCTTTCTCCATCTCCAAGTCCTGATGTCTCAGTGGTTGGCTTACTGTGCATTGCACAAACTTGAGATTAACAGGTTCAGTATCACTTGCTTATTTAAATTTGTTGAGTGCAATTTTTCCTTTAATTTCATTTTCATATTTTCATTTCAATTAACATACAGATATAAGTAGATATAGATACCTGAAAGTTTGCCTTTGACTAAGAAAATGACAAAAACAACAAAAAATTATTTCAGTAGTGTATGTATTTCTTCTTATGATCTTTACTCCTTTTTACCTCTAAGTCATCAGGAAATCTAGACAATTAGTAGAGACATAATTCAAAATAAAACAAACAAATAAGAGACATGATTTTATTATAAAGAAGCCTTATTTCCAGAAGATTTATAAGTCACCATTTCACCCTGGTTGATTGATGAGACTCATGATTATGTAGCCCATTTGTACTTCTCACTAAATCATTGAAATTGCAGATTTTTCTTCCCTTTTTGCAATTACATTAAAATCAAATGCTCATTTAGCAACTGTGATACATACACTGTCTCATAATCAGCTGGAAATTTATTCTGCTTTTCAGAGATACAAACACAGACATAGGTACAGACATAAAAATGGAGAGAGAGAGACAGAGAGTAGTAAAGACATTACATTGAAATGAAATCTCCATAAGGAAAATGACCAAATATGTTATCCACTCCACATTACAACAAAGAATTCCTTAGAAGGAATAAAACTTTCAAATTTTTTTCCCCCATATCATTAGTGAGCTAGAGCAAGAATCTTGACTTTTAGCCACTGACCTCTTTTTTTTTTAATTTCATTCAAAGGGCTTTAACTACTAAATTACAACAGGAATCTAATGTTACTCTCACATATTAGTCAACAGAAATTCTGAAAGATCAATCTTTAAAGTTTACAATACCTATGAGATATATATACACATACATATATGTATATGTTTTATCTTTTCAGTAAATATAGGCTATTGTATTATGTTAGTATGATATCTAGCATTGAAACACTTTCATAAAAAGATAAATATTTATTTTGATAACCCAAGTCCTAATAAGCACAACTTTAGGAATGAAAGAAAGTTCTTTAATAGAAATGGAAAGTAAAATCTCATGTATACGTTGTAAGAATAGCAGTTTCAGAATTCACAATGTGAGTTTTCATCAGATGAAAGGCTGTCAGAGATATGAAATCTATTGCAAATTTCCATCTCTGACACATAGATTTCTTAAAGGAAACAGAAGAGTTACCAGGTAACTGAACAGTTTAGCATGGTCAGGGTCCATATTTCTAGTCCCTGGTAAAGCAAAGGAAGAAGTAAAGTATTTGGTGGCTCAGCATACTTCCTACATATCTTTCGTGATTGCAGTAATAGAAAAAAGTGTGAAGAAAACTGTATTCAAAATTCACCAAAATGTATGCCAACTGGATGCGTTTAGAATAGAAAACAAGAACAGCGATATTAGCCACTGGCGATATTGAATAATTCATTTCCTAATTTATTGCTGTACTGAAATTCAGAAACAAATACAGAGGTACAGGACAGGTGAGTTGTGAATTTCCGACAGTTTAAGTGAAAAACACCTGAAGTTTAAGTTGACTACAAGTGGAATATAAGTCAATGGCGTGACAGGGCTGTCAGAAAGGCAATTTTGACTTAGAGAGAATTAATACTGCTTCAGCGTCCATATTAAAATAGAGAACCATTCCTAGCTGTCAACCCTACTCAGATTAGGTTGTATATAGCAAGATAAGCTCTAAGTACCACAAGTTACAAAGTTCACAAAATCTAACTTATTTAAGGGGATATTGTTCATTTGTTTTTAAAATTTGGCTAAAGGAAATGAAACCACTTTCTTTAAAGGGTTGGAGATAAGAATGGGGAGTACTGTCTTCAGCTGTTGAAAAAGTTTTCTCAAAATTAAGAACAATTTCCGATATGGACTAAATGCCTTTGTTCTCTCAAAATGCTATCTTGAAATTCTAACCCTTAATGTGATGGTATTAGTAGTTGGGGCCTTTGAGAGGTAATTAAATCATGAGGGTAGAGCCCTCATGATTGGGATTAGTGCCTTAATGAGACAGGAGAGAGAGTTTGCCCTTGTTCTCTCCTCTTTGCCACATAAGGATAAAAGGAAAAGATAACCATCTGCAAACCAGAAGCAGGCCCTCACCAGGCTCCAGATCTGCTATCACCTTGATCTTGAAATTCCCAGACTCCAGAACTCTGGGAAATAAATGTCTGTTGTTTAAGCCACCCAATTTGTGCTATTTTGTTAGAGCAGTTCAAGCAGACTAAGACAATTTCATTCCTTCATTCGTCTATTAACTCAATAAATATCCACTGAATGTTGAATTTCTGCTATACACTGAGCTGGACATAGAAGATTTACAGTGAGACAATAAAACATGGTCGGCATACGTAAAGAGACTTTTGTCTTTCAAAACGAGGGATTGTGACATTAACCATAATGCAACTAACTGTAATAAGGCTCTGACAGGGGAGCAAAGGGTATTTCATAAGAGAGTCAGCTAAACTAGCTGGGCCCGTAATAAGGGAATCACATTTCTACCAAGAACTGAATAAATAATCTGAAGAATGTGTAAGAGTTCGAAAACTATAGTGATAACAGAAATGCAGATGGATCAAAGGAGAGGAGAAATTTGTATAAAATAGCCAATGAGAGGGGTAATGCTTTGGATGATTTGAAAGTAATTCTGTACTTATAGATTATAGAGTCTCTGAAGGTGTGCGGCAGGATTTGTTGCAAATAACATGGAAAAGGCTCAAATGATGGTGGGTCTTGTCAGGCAGATTCAGAACTGGAGTTAATCCTACAAGTAAGAGCAAACCATTAAATGGAGGGATAAAATTTTTGTTGTAAGTTGTGTGTCCTAGATAAAATAGAGGAAGGTGAAAAACATCAAAGAGAATTATAACAGTTAAGTTAAATTTCTCAGGAGATAAAGATGATCTGAAGGTTGGAAAAGTGTGGAGATGACGGACAAAGGAAACAGTCAAGAGAAAGTTTGGAGTTAGAATCTAAAGTGGGTGACACACCAGAAGGGTAAGGCAACACAGCAAGGGAATTTGGGAAATGAAATCTTCAGCCTGTCTGGCTGTGCTCAGCTGAAATTATTCACACAGAGAAGTAGGTGAACAGATATGGGAGCAGGGGGAGGGGGAGGCAACTAGAAGTCTTTCACTTGGCGTCCTTACCATAGCAAAGTAAAAATTTCCATCAAGTCTGTAGCATCACAGAGAGCTTTTGACAAGACATGTAAATTGATGTATTCTCATAACAGTAGGAGGATATTAGTAGAATCTATGGAAGTAGAAGACTTCTATGATTATGCCATGCACAGGAAGAATTATGTATATATATAATAGTATAATAGTAAGATCTTTAGGCTTAAATGTTATACCCAGCCTTGACATTTGATTGTTTAGCCTTGTGAAAATCAATAAATCTTTTTTTATTTCCTTAATTATCAAGTAGAGATAATTTCCCAGGATTTCTCATGGCACAGAATTGTTGATTAGATTAAATGGGGTACCATCTATATGGCATCTAGAAATTCCAAAGCATTATACAAATTTGAACTACTGTTATCAAAGCTAGATTTGTAAAAAATAGAAGATTAAGTTAGAGGTTCTATGATGTAAGGGATATTACAAAAGTATTATTGATTTAGGCAAGATATCTGGGTTACAAATAATTCCATTTAATTTTGTATGTCACATGATATGTGACAGTGGCTTTTAATGGAGACAAGATAGTGCATAGTTTACCTGAAAAATTTTGATGTTATAATCATCCCTGGATGATTTGAAGAATGAACTTGAAATATTCATTTCAGGGAAAAAAAAAACTTTTCTACATATTCTTTTTCTTTTTGAGGAAGATCAGCCCTAACATCTGCTGCCAATCTTCCTCTTTTTTTCTGAGGAAGACTGGCCCTGAGCTAACATCCGTGCCCATCTTCCTCTACTTTATATGTGGGATGCCTGCCACAGCATGGCTTGATGAGCTGTGCCATGTCCGCACCTGGGATCCGAATCAGCAGACCCTGGGCCGCCAAAGCAGAACGTGCGCACTTAACCACTGTGCCGCTGGGCCGACCCCATACATGTTCTTATCCCATGGATAAAAACCAGTGTTATAAAGTTTCACAGTAGTCAGATTGTGGAAAATAATATTGCCATTTGGAAAATATCCTCTAGTCTGAGGAGATACCTTTTGATAAATATAAAGTCTGGCACTGTACTCTTTAGTCAGTGTTTATCATATGCTTATTAAAATGACTGCTTTCTCTGAAGAAATGAGTTTTACAACATTTCACGTGGAGAAAGAGACAGTCATTTAATCCAAATTAAAGCTTTCTCTACTCTGCATGTCTTAAAGCAAATGGCTAGCACACAATTGTTTTGATCAAAGGAATGTACTGAAAATTTGGGTTTCTGCCTCATGAGGAAATGTCTTATCTCCTCAGAAGTCATATTATTTTGAGGGACTAAGTTAGTTCATGATAATTAGGTACTTAAAAAGGGGATTGACTTTTCAAACTGAAATAACACTTTACATATGGTGAAGAAAAGTATAGAAATATGAAACTTCAAGTGACTGACTATGAATTGAATAAAATTGAATCTGGAATTTCACTAAAATGATTTCTGTTATATCATATTCCTTATTTGTTTTTGTGACCACTTTGTCTCTACAAGGCCTGCCCTGCCCATACTTTTCTTAACTATCATGATACCTTCCAGCCTGGTGTCCTGTATGTTCCTCCTCATCGATTTGTACCTTACATCAGAGTTCTCCAGGATTGGGGTTTTGCTCCTTATGTCTTATCAACCTTTGTCAGCTCTTCCAAAAGTGGATTTAATGCATATGAGTAATGAGAGATATGTCTTAAAATCTCAGGATAAGGCATAATAATATGGTGTTTAAGGGCACAAACTCTGGATTCCTGCAGCCTGGGACTGAATCCTGGCTAGGCCACCCACTCTCTGGGTGACCTACTCTGCACGTAAATTTCTTCTTCTTCCTAATAAAATTACTATGACTAACTTTAAAGTCTTGTTGCAGATTTTAAATGATTTAGTATATGTAAAACCCTTTGATCAGTGATTAGTACACAGGAGGTCCTCTATAAGTATTTGCTGTTAATATTATGTTTATTAATAATACAACAACATATTCAATTTTTTGAAAGGCCAGTGAAGTTCTTTTGGCAAACTACTGTCCTTCAACTTATTTGAGGTCAACTTATTGTATAGTTTTTCATGCCAGACATTCCAACTTTTCACATCCACTGAAGTCTACATTTAGTGAATGTTTCTTGTTTATAAGGCCTTGGTTCCAGCAGTTGTATTAATAGTCATTTTAATATTCACAGCAATTGCAGAAGGTAGGTGCTACTTTTATTTCCAGTATAAAAATTAGTAAATCGAGGCCTATGTTTAGTAAACTACTCCAATCACACAGCTGGTGAGGGACAGACAGGGATTTGAGCCTGGGCATCTAACTCTTCAGCCAAAACTCTCAAACATCATGCCTCCTCAGCGCCTCAGAGAACAGACCGCTAATCTATAAATGATCGGTAATCTCTTCCACTCCTGTAACATTTATTTCTCCCTTTACTCGGAGCCCTTATCCTTTAAACATTGATAAATCTCATCCTTAGTAAATAATAAAAATAATATCAATGTGGTGACTGTTTTTATGTGTCTCATGTCTCTCAAAATGAAAACATTCTTTAAAAAGTCCTACTCTCTTCAAGCGCTGAAATTCTTCTTTTGCCTAGGTCTATTGAAATTGTCACTCGTCTTTTTACACAGTCTATTCTTGTTTAGGTCACCAGAGACCTAATAAGTTCTATACACAAAAACCACTTTATAGGGGGCTGGCCCCGTGGCTGAGTGGTGAAGTTCACACGCTCTGCTGCAGGAGGCCCAGTGTTTCATTGGTTCAAATCCTGGGCGCGGACATGGCACTGCTCATCGGACCATGCTGAGGCAGCGTCCCACATGCCACAACTAGAAGGACCCACAACGAAGAATATACAACTATGTACCAGGGGGCTTTGGGGAGAAAAAGGAAAAAATAAAATCTTTAAAAAACAAACAAAAAAAACACTTTATAGTCTCTTTGTTACTTTGGCTTTTTCATCACATCTTGTTTACATTACTTTTTCCCGTGTCTATTTACTTGAGTGACATCATTTTTTCTCTTATTATCCTTATACCTTTCTATAATTATTCCCGCGCTGGGTTCTTTTTATTCCTTGTCCTTTCTCTACCCCATAAATGTTTCTGTTACTCAAGATTTCATTTTGGGTCACCTTCTCATTCTGCCTACTCCCAATCTGTGTCTTTAATATTTACTAAAGTCTCAGGACTTCACAACTTTACCTCCAACTCTGACCTATTGTCTTAGCTATAGAGACCTCAAATTATTTTTTTCAACGTCTCTTTCTGTATGTATTTCACAGGAATCAGTGCTCGTCTCCATGCCTACTGTGATATTCTTAGCTCTCTCAAGTTAGTTACTTGTCTCAATTCCTTGAAATTCATACCCACTTCCTTCAACAATACATTTTCCAAGATAGTGGGGGAAATCTTTTCAGCTTTATATCAACTAATAAATTTTAGGAACCATGAAGAAGCCTGAGAAGACCTTTTTATTCAGGGGAAATCCTTGGCTTATACCCATGGGATGTAGTCTGTTCTCGTCTGGAAAAAGCAATCATACTATTTACACGTCTTCCATTTTGCCCACTTTCTATTGAAATAGGCTCCAATATTCTGGTTAAAGTTAAACCTTGGAAGTTTTAAGATTTTCTTTTTATGAATCTTTTCCAATTTACAACTTACGTCATATTTTTTAAAAATAATGACAACTTGAATATATGGAAATTATTATAATAAAAATAGTAGGGGAATAGGAATGGCAGCTTCTAACAGTACTACTCCTTCAGGTAAAGCGAGTTTTCCTGTCCTCATTTATTCAAATCATTCTTTCTAGTATTGTATGGACCCTTAATAACAATTAAAATAATGAAAATTAATTGAGATATATGCATGATTTATCAAGGAAACAAGTATTTCATGGAGATCGAGAACAGAGCTCATGAGAAACTTGAAATCCCCATGAGTAATGTTTTTTAATGATAGTTTTAAATATAAACTCCCACTGGAGTTTCAGAGAAGTAGTCTTTACTTAACATATACTTACTCCAAAAACTTAGACTTTTTTTCGTTTTTAAAGATTTGCACCTCAGCTAACATCTGTTGCCAATCTTCTTTTCTTCTTCATCTCCCCAAAGCCCCCTAGTACATAGTATATTCTACTTGTAGGTCCTTCTAGTTGTGGCATGTTGGACGCCTCCTCAGCATGGCCTGACAAGCGGTGCCATATCTGCGCCCAGGATCCAAACCAGGGAAACCCTGGGCCACCGAAGCAGAGAGTGTGAACTTAATCACTCTGCCACGGGGCTGGGCCCCAAAACTTAGACTTTCTGAGAATGAAAAAAAAAAAATTGTTCAAGTAGATTGAACACATGAGTCATTTCTATGGCACCATAAGTTAGGTGCCAGGTGTTCAGGGACCAGATACCCACTTTGCTCAGAGGAGATGCTGAGACACATTAGGTTCATAAATTGGGACATGTAAGAATATATAAACAAGATCCATTCTGACATATAACTTAAAAACATAGACCATAGTTTCAGATCAGATGATTAAAACCTGACAGTATTTACAAATTCGTGTTACTTATTATGATTTTAAAAGTTTCTCATAAAATCACGCCATGATTTTTACAAGAAAAGCTTTCCTAAGACTCTACCTGATATGAGAGAAAATAATGCCGCATTAAAAAAAATTTCTTTTACATAGATTTTTATGTTAAAAATATTTTTAAAAAATAGATCTGCCTGAGAAAAATAATTCAACTAGGACATTAAAAAATGCTTGCTATATTAGAAGCATACTTCTGCACAATTCTTCTGGAGAAAACAAACGAACAAACAAGCAAGCAAGTAAGCAAACAAAAAGTATGTGTAGAAAAAATATTGATGGGCACACTAATCTCTATTCAGTTTCCTGAGTAACTGCCATAATTACAAGGTAGGGTTGTCAGAGTGTTTTGCGGTTTCATCATTTACAGAATCTGCACATTTAAATGTGAAAAGGATTGGCATAACACTTGGCGCCTCATATTATTTTAAATTATAATGAGCAAGTTGATGTGAGAATATAAAGGACAATGAATATGTCAGTTTGTTATTCAGGAATCCCCAGCAATATAAAATCAGCAATAATAAATGTTTAGTTTTGTTTTATTTATATGTGTCAGGCATTGATTATACCATCCACTACTATATGTCAGTTAAAGTGAATTAACTGTATCAACCTTTTATCAACACGGTTATACCTCAAAAATACTTTGCTCAGATGTGATCAGTGTGCAGAAAAAATACGTGAATTTCAGATATTTACCTTGCTTTCTAGTTGTGTGGAGAGGGATGAATTCTTGTCTTGATTATACCATTGCTACCAAGAGCAGTCCAAAAATTAGATTTTGCTACAGTCTTTGTGAATGTGCTTGTTACCGTATCATGGGATTATGTGAGGTGAGTGTTAGGGTGTGTGAGCGTGCGTGTGTATTTTATACAAGGAAAGAGCACCTGAGTACTCTTGAACAGAGTCAGTGTTCTTTGAAAAGTAGCACATTCCATGATGGGAAGAGACAGCCTGAGTCATCTCTTTGTAGACAGAGAGCAAGAATGCTTTTTATAAATATCCAAAAATAGTGTTTATAAAGAGTTCAGCTTGAAAAGGAGATTACTATTGTTTATATCATGACAATTTTAATACCCATAAAAATTATTAGCTTTAACTGGAAAAGGTTGAGTTGGCATTTTCTCTTGAAAAGCTGATCAAAGCAGGGTGAAATAACTCATTTATATATGAAATATGAAATACTTTGAGGTGTTCAAATCGAACACCTCATTACTAGGAATTTTTGTAGTAATATTGTTTATTGTGACAAGCTTTTGTTTGATTTTCTACCATATGTGAAGGCAATATTCTTAAAAGACTGAAAAGATGAGAATAACTAACTTAATAGCGAGAGAAGACAGTGGACTTCAACAATTCCTCTAATCAGGCTTGAATTCTGGGCCTACCAGGGGAACCGATAGCTGAGAAATTTGCCTTTGATTCACCCAGCTCATGGTAAACACTTAAAACGTGTTGAGGTTGTTACTCATTTCTTTTAACTTATGAGCCAGCAGAAACCTTCTAGCTGGAGTCTCCAGAACAATTAGAAGAATCTCCAGGAATTTAACTATGGGCCAGCTTCTTGAAGAACTTGATTGTATTTTGACTTTCATCAGTTGGTGTGTTTGGCCATTGTGTATGTTTGTGACTGAAGGACTGTGCAAGCTTGCCTCTGAAAAAAATGTTATGGTATACTCTGATTTAGTAGTTTTCTATAAACAAATAAATGGCATTCTTTACATATATAAGATCTTCTATTATTTGCCTATTCTGTTAAACTGTATTTCTTTCAACCATATCACTCTTGAGGCTGTCAAATAAAGGTCTAATCTAAAATTCGTTATCCAAGCTGTCTCTTCTTACTTTAGTGAGAAAACTACATTGACATAAACAAAAGGTCTAAATGAAACACATGTCATATGTTCTATAATAGAGTAATATTCAGAAATAAAGAACAAAAAGCATGAATGCTAATTTTGTGTAATTCTGATATAGTGCTGTTTAGGATCAAATATCATCCTTTTAATCAAAGCCATTTTCTTCTACAATATAGTCCAGTGTGAAACACAAAAGTCAGTACTTCACATGACTGAAATTAGAATTATTGAAATAGCATTTGAATAGCACAAAGAATTTCAAAACAAAATTGATTTTCTAGGCATGAAGGAGAAATAACATCTTGATCATTTTAGTTCTAGAAAGCTGAATTAAAAGTTTCTTCATGATTCACATAAAGTTCATTATCAGTTAACTAAATTTCTCCAAGACTAACATTGATTTCATAGTATTAGATTGTATATAAACATGGGAATACATCTGCTACCATCATCTATAGACAATGGTTCAGTACATCTGGATAGGGCAAAGTAACAGCTAAGGATTGAGGTATGTTCCCCTCAAAATTCATAAGCCAAATTTCTAACTCCCAGTACCTCAGAATGTGACTATTTGGAGATAGGGCCTTTCAAGAGGTAATCTAGTTAAAATGAGGTCTTTAGGGTGGGCTTTGCTCCAATCTGACTTGTGTCTTTGTAAGAAGGGGAGATTCAGGTTTTAGAGAGATACCAGGGATGCATGCTCACAGAGGAAAGACCATGAGAAGAAATAACAAGAGGGGAGCCACTTTCAAGCCTAGGAGAGAGGCCTCAGAAGAAATCAAATCTACTGGCGCCTTGATCTTAGACGACTAGCCTCCGGAACTGTGAGAAAGTAAATTTCTGTTGTTTCTGCCACCCAGTGGATAGTATTTTATGTCTACTCTAGCAAACTAATATAGTAACTGTATATTTTAAATATTCTTTAATTTATTTATAACTCATTGCTATAGTTAGAAATAAACACTAACTTTTTGGCATGCATTGTATATGAAATATTCATTTTGATGTTTTCTCAGTTTTTTGTATAAATTTCATTTTTACTAGGATATAGCTTCTCAACTTAAGTTAATATGGAAACATCTGTTTTTTAAATCATTTTCCTTGACCGTGTTACAAATAATTAAGCCCCTTCTAACAACAAAATTTGCTCCCCCAAAACATCAAAGGATATATGCAGCAACTAGAGGAAATGCGCTTCAAGTGAATCTTTGAAAATAATTCAGTCTTTTGTAATATTATAGATTGATTTCAGCTATCAGATTGTCTTTTAGACCCACACATCACAATACATAAATATGTTTATATATATAATTGTAACGAAATGGAAGAGACGTTAAAACAAAAGAGAGAGAAGGACTTGTTGAGATAACTCCAAAGGAGTGAAGTTACAAAGGACTTTAGGAAAATTATAACAGTCACATTTTGCCATGGAATTTAGAGGAAATTGATCTTGAACTAGGGAATTGGAAAAGTTTACAGATAGAGAATTCTAAGCACACCAAAATTAACTGAAATTATAGTAGGAGATGGTTACATAGGTTTCAAAGTACAGTATGGAGAAGGAAAAAATGATAGCATAATGGATTGTACAGTTTCTAACTCTAAAAGGTGAGACAAGCTGCTGTGACCACATCTTTAAAGAGTCAGGTGAAATTTGGATATATTCAAATCCAATTATAAGGATCCAAATTTAGAGTGAAAGATATTTGAGAAAGAGGGCTGAATTGTCACCTCAGTTAAAATGATATCAAAACAAGTGACTGAAGGACTAGGGTGGACTCAGCCATCCTCTAGCTTGTGTGTGTGGCATCTAAGACCCTTTTCAAAGATATGGACCAGAGCGCATAGGGTGTGATGAGATATAGGTTGCAATGTGCATTGATTTCCATGAGGAGTAGAGAAGATATTCCACAACTAGCTTGGAGGATACAGTGATGTTGTGGGCGAAATGTTATTGTCTTACTTAAATCACCAATTGGAACATGTCACTGGAGAAAATAGTCTGTGGCAATGTTGCCTAACCAGAATGCATAATTGAGGTGGCTATTATATGCAGATGGCGGTCTCTGCCACCGTCATTCTCTAGTTGTTGTTGAGCTAAATGTACCCAGTTTTAATTGAGTATGCTAGATGTGAACTTGTGGAGCTTCTTAATCTCTCCTCTGGAATAAACACCAAGCAATACAGAAATCTGGGGAAGAGGCAAGAGGTCACTGCTATGATCAAGGTAATGGTGAGGATAGGAGCTTTCTCACTAACTTATTTTCTAATTCCTCCACCTGGCTTATAGGTAAGGCAGATGTGCATGGAGGCTGGAAGTGGACAATTGAAGATTAAAGGAAGTGATTTCTTTAATAGCTGAAACCATACTCAGCATGGCTAATAATGTACAATAAAGTTATGGACAAAGGTGATTAGTATATTTTATTGGATTAGTTATTACATTTTTCCACTTTTATTTATGAATTCAGCTAAGGACAATTTTCATTTATATGGGCTAGCCTCCAGTACACATTACATACTATAGACTGCATTATTGGTAATGGCTCTTCTTTTGAGCCTTTGAGAGACAGTTTATGGGAATCCTTATGGCACAACCTGACTTTGCTGGAATTAGAGGTTGAACGTGCTCAACTTGCAGTTTCATGGAGAATGAATAATGTTGAGTGAATACTTTTTACTAAAACTTTACTTATAGTATGAATTTTGGCTTTTTGCGTTTAAAATCAGTCCATCTTGGCCACATATAATATTTTTTTGGCTTGTGTATTACTATATTTGATATAAGGATTACATTTTTTATTAATCTTCTTTCCATATGCTTGACATAAATATTCCCATTTCTTTTTTTCCCCTAGTCTTTCTGAATAATTTGTTTTAGGAGAGTTTTTGTTTTGTTTTGTTTTGTTTTGCAGAGTATATAATTGATTCCCACAGATGATCACATCAGCCAAAATCCTTGCTCTCCCCTTACAGATTGTCTTCATCCAGCTGACTTAGCTAACCAGACCAAAAGTTAGAACTTGAGTCTTTGGCCAGTAATATATTATAAAACTGTAAACTAAATATCATCAAAGTAATATTATATTTAAAGTAATTACTCATTTATATGTGACAATAACGCAAAGTTACGTAGTGAATTAATTTGTACTACCTTGCTGAAGAAATAGAAAAAGCCTTACTGGAAAAATGGCAGCACACAAGATATTGAATGAGGATGTGCAAATCACAAAGTTCAAACCTTGATTACTTGGACAGACCTTAGTCTTGCAAAAATACTAGTTGCAGTTTTCCATAACCATAAGTTTTGTAGACTATAACCATAATGTTAAAACTGGCCATCTCAGTAAGATAAGAGAGAACAAAATTGGAGAAAAAACATATTCTGGTGACTTCCAAAATATTAAAATTTTAAAGCCAAGTGAGTTATCAAAGTAACAAAATTATCTCTCTATATATATGCTAATATTAAATGAGAAGCAAAAATTGTAAAGGTAATGGTTAATAGGCTCTTAGAATTATTGTTGTGTAGTTTCCTCAAAATTGGTTTGTTATGGGAAATTGATGATGCCACTTTCCATTTGAAATGATTTTTCTGAACTTCTTTATACGCAGCAATGTATTTTCTGTGTAGAATCCCTCTCTAGGCAAATCATATTCGGACCTCAAGGTCTGGATTTCCCCCTCGCATACATGCACAGCGTTCATTTATAAAGCTTGAACTAATTCTTATTTAAACTCAAGAAACAATATTATTCTTATACAAAACCCAAAACCAACTAATCAACAGAGCGTTTGAAGAAGTATAGAACCATCGGAAGTCTTTACTTTTTCTTTCCTCCCTTTGTTCATTCATTCCTTCCTTCCTCCCTCTTTCCTTCCTTCCTTCCTCAGTCTCTCTGTCTTTCCTTTGTTCCCCTCTTCTTCCTCTTTGCTTCCTTCCCGTTGTTTCTTCCTGTCTTTCTATCTTACTGTCTTTCTTCATTTTTCCTCCCTTACTTGCATTCTCATTCTTTTTTTCCCCTCATGTTTTGAACTGATATTATCCTCTTGAACATTGTATTTATGACTTTCCTCCAAAAGGGCTAACTGTGTCACTGTTCAAAGCCAAGGCTCCACTCCTACCTCTACAATAATGCACAAAAAGTATGATGCTTTCCTCTTAGTGTATGGTTCAAGATTTAAACTCTGTTCTTTCCATCAAATAAGGGTATATCATATTAATATTATTTATGATCTATATATAGAAACTATGTAAATCCAAGCTCCTAAATGACATTTTGGCATTATTTGATAAGTGAATGAATGAGTAAAATAATTAAAAGAAAAAGCAGCATATATACATAATGTCAAATAGATTAACTTGCAAGGACTTTAGTTAATCATGAAAGTAGATACATTTAGTTCTATTCACTCTGGAAATAATGCAAAAATGATATTAAAGAAATGAAAGCACAAACACTCATAAGTGCAAAGAGAATAAGAGAAGAAACTAAGAGATAATAGCCATAAATATATATTTTTAAAGATGAAATGTGGATAGAAGAGCTACAGAAGCTGGATGTTATGCTGCAGGAGCCAGAAAAGGAGGGTGTAATGAAAACAAAGAGAAGGTGAGGTATTTGGTCAAAAACCGTGGGATTGCTTGAACACCTCTATAAAGAGATTGTTAAAGTGCAGGTCTCCACTTAGACTCTACAAATAGGACATTACTTTATTAACCACTGTGTAACATGGAACAGGTTGAAGTAGACAGTTGCCATTCTCAGTTACACAAGGCACAACTGAGAAGAGGGATAAAGGACAAACAAAAATGGGAGGATCAGTTACACAGCTACATGCATATTGGTGACAATCTCTTCCTCTTTTCCCTCGTTAAGTGACTCCACCTTTAGGTTGCAAAGAAATTACTAAAACTAAACTCTGAAATCATGGAACAGAGGTAGCCTTTATGTAAGGAAGGAAATGCAAAATCAATGTCATTAAGTAAATACCTATTTGCCCTTTCTTCATGTGGTTCAGCTTTAAAGCCAGTAGCAGCTAGGAACATATTCCCCTAGGCAGGAGACTGAGTATTTTTATCTGGAGGCAAAGAGGAGTTCCAGAGAAAGAACCTGTAAACACTGTGAGAATGTGAGGGTCCCCAACCAATCAATAACAGCAAGCCCCCAAATTGACAAACCCCAGCCATTAAGTCAAGATATGAATGATAAAGAGCAAAGTAAATAGAATATGGGACTAGGAGGAAATAATGCATAGCAGGCACAGAACAAAATGCAAGGCAATAATGATAAACAAGAATTGGATATTATATAAAAGAATGATCAGAGAGTAAGAAAGAACCCTCAGGAATGAAAAATAAGGAATAAAATATTTATCAAACTATTCAGGTTTTAAAAAAACTCTCAGAAAGAAAATTTGAAAGCAAAATATCTAAAACTGAGATCAAAAATGAAAAATACAACCGAAATGAGAGGTAGAAATGAGATAAAGACAAGAAAATTAGATAATCAATCTCTGCAATGCAGTAACTAATAAAAACCATAACATGAGAAATCTGAAAAAATGCAAGTGAGGAAACTGACAAAAAATTATTCGTGAAAACTTTCTAGACTTAAATTATATTTTTTCAGGTTTGATGAACCCACTGAAATCTGACACAATTAGCTTTTTAAAATATCACCACAGGGCCGGCCTGGTGGTGCAGCGGTTAAGTTCACACGTTCTGCTTCTCAGCGGCCCGGGGTTCGCCGGTTCGCATCCCGGGTGCGGACATGGCACTGCTTGGCATGCCATGCTGTGGTAGGCGTCCCACGTATAGAGTAGAGGAAGATGGGCATGGATGTTAGCTCAGGGCCAGTCTTCTTCAGCACAAAGAGGAGGACTGGCAGTAGTTAGGTCAGGGCTAGTCTTCCTCAAAAAAAAAAAATTTAAAAATTTAAAATATCACCACAGCAAATCTCAGAAATGTTAGAACCAGGGATAAAAATAAAATGGCAAATCTTCCATGGAAGGGAAAATAAGATTGGAGAAGCAAAACAGTACTAATGATTCCCAGCAGCAGTATTGGAACTGAAAGACAATGGAATAAAGTCCAGAAATCCAAGAAAATATTATTTTCAACTAAAAATTCTACATGCATACAAAGGCAAAGATATAATAAGAGTAATTTCAAATATCAACATATCAAAACTTTACCTTCATCATTTCCTAGGAAATTAATAGATGGTCTGTTCCCTAAAATTTGTGAAATATCCCAAGAAAGAGGAAATAAACCTATCTTCTGAACAAGGAATCTAGAAATCCAACACAGGCACAATATGAAGGCGTCTCTGAAAGCTGAATGAGAATCAAGTCTCCAGAATGGAACAGGTGAATGTAGGTCCCCATGCAGGTAATGAGACTAATATTTGATATGTTTGAATTTGAAATAAGAGAAAGAAACAAACTCAATGCACAGTTGGAAGAGATGGTGGTAAACACATTAAAGATAAGCGAATGATATGGTAACTTTTAACTTCCAAAAAATTATCAGAAAAATATAATCAATATTCTCAATAGGGAAATATATTTAGAAAGATATATTAAAGTAGGTACTCAATGAATATTGACTTCATGAATGAATGCTTACATGATGAATGAATTATTAATCACAATCAATAAAAGAGAATCATCTCAAATGATACTGTGAAGGAGGAAAACAAAGAAGTGAAGCAGGGAAAATATATACATAATTAGGAAAGAATTAAGCAAAATATAATGTTTAAAGTTCTCTGTATAAAAGTCATCCTATGTTTACCTTTAGGATTATTTTCATGAAATTCATCTTTTGCATCTTGAGATCTAGAAGATTCAGGAAATGAGAAGAGAAATCAAGGTGTTATAGAAATCATCCTGTCAATATAAATAAGATATGATTAATCAGATTGGGAAAATAGGGCATGTTAAAATATAATCAAATAAAGGCTGAAATTAATAGTGGAGTCTGCTATTACCAACGGACCAGGACTAACATGTGGTAGATGAGACTCTTGCTTGGGGTGCAAAATTTAAAGTTTTGTCAAGAAACTTAGTAATCAGGAAAAAATATTTTAAAGCAAACTTTTTAAAAAAAATAAAAGTTAATGCAAAAAATCTATGATGAACAGAATATTACATTTTTTAAATTTAAATTTATTAACAGATTCTTTGAGGTCACCACCATGTGTGGGGTGTGTGTGGAATATTATTACTGATAGGAACTGAGGAGACCAGACCTTAGCTTCAGCAGTTGAATATACATTGTATATACTATAATATATTTCAGTAGTGATGGTAACAGCAGTGAGGATGACAATGACAAGAGTGTGGATAGAACTAATAGCAAGAGTTTCACAGGTGTGAGGTTCCCCACTTCCCCTGCTGGGTCTATTCCAAAAGTGTGGGGACATAATTTTGCCAAAGACTTAGAAATTAAGAAAACAAGTAAAACATCTGATTTTGGTGAGTAATGTAAGCCTTCCCTACAACTGCCACAAAAATAATTTTTGTAGGAAGCAGAGACTCTGAATTATTCTGGCAGAGATAAATGATGCCTTCCAGTTTGAGTGTCAGTAAAGATGACTGGAGTTTGCACCTGTGTACTTACAGACTAAGCTTAATCTAGAAGTCTCAGGAATCATAAGCAAAGGTCAAATATGCACACAGGTCAACCACCTAATTTGCTATCTCTGGGTCACGTTCCACTGTCTTCATGGTCTTCAGTCTTCATCACACGTGGGGAAGGGCACTGAGGAGCAGGGAAGCATGCCCATTGCAATTCCAATAGTCTCATTCAAGGAACTTTTTCAACTATGGTGCTATGAAGAGGTTGGTGAAATCCTTTCTGCAAAAAATTGGACCAAATTTACCCAAACTATGCTATCCAAGCTCTAGAAATAGACGAAAGGCAGATAGTAAATTGAGAGACATTTATTCCTGAAAAACTGAGGGATCTTCATGAAAGAACAGCATTGGTCTGTGGCTTTCTTGCCTAATGCCACTCTTATTCCTCCATAGTTGATGTAAGTTATAGTCTTACAAATATGTGTCTGACCTGAAAAGCAATCAGCCTTGTCCCTCAGAGGGGGAAAAATGGATCTGGGACCAGGGCAAAATCCCACAGCTTTGTCCTTTAATAGTAGTGAACCTGGTAGGAAACAAATGGGTAAAACTCAAACCGTTTTTGTGTGTGAGGAAGATTAGCCCTGAGCCAACATCCACCACCAATCTTCCTCTTTTTGCTGAGGAAGACTGGCCAAGAGCTAACGTCCATGCCCATCTTCCTCTACTTTATATGTAGGACACCTGCCACAGCATCACTTGATAAGTGGTGCGTAGGTCTGTGCCCAGGATCCAAACCCACGAACCCCGGACCACTGAAGTGAAGTGCACCAACCCAGCCACCACGCCACTGGGCCAGCCCCCTCAAACCTTTTATAGCCCAAGTTTGTGGTCCTGGTTGGGGTAGGTGCCAACAAGCCAGCAATTTAACCAGGAGATCCTGAAAGGAAAGAGCCATAGAATGATTATATATGTCTTCACATATACCTAGTTCTTATGAAACTGCACACAAGACCAGGAGACATTCAAGAGGGCTTGGTGGAATGTAAAGGCCATGAAGGACTTGACAAGTGGCTGACCTTCGAGTGTACTTCCTAGCCTAACCACTCTGGTACAATCGGCGGTGGGTGGAAGCATTGCAGGCTTGAGGTTTTGGAGTACTAACTTTGCCTAAATTGTTGACTAAACATTGAACTACACAGATAAGGACTGACCACTTGGAAATCAGGCTAATAATACAAAGAAGAATCTAAACATCAGGTAGAAACATCAATGGGCATGTACAGAAGGAGAAACAGTCCAGGAGTCCAGCATAAAATAGTATGTGCGACCCAAACTCAGTGATGGAAACGGACTCTGAGTGGGCCTGGATGTTGGCTTTATCAGACAAGACTTACAAAGGTATATTATAAATATGTTCAAAAAATTAAAAGAAACTATGCTTAAAAGATAACATAATATATATTTTTCAAAAGTTCTACTTGAAACAACAGGTAGAAGTTAAATAGACTTTATTAGCTCAATAAGTGAAATGACTTTAAAGGTGAATACATTTTTAAAAGGTAAAGTGATAACCATAAGGCAAAAAGACAATAAACATGTTTTGAATGAATTGGTTCCATTTCCATGTCGTTTTCCAATGGCATACTACTAGGCTAGACACTGGGGAGAATTTTATTTCTATAACGTTTAAACTTTTCCTTCAAGGGTTTTAAAAATGACTTCTAAATTATATGAAAAATATCTTGTATTAAAATTGGGTCACTGTATTTATGATGATCACATTCCCATTATTTTTAGCACTAATTGTATTTTATTTAAACAAATTTCTTTTTGGTTATTTTACCAAAAATTACATTCAGGGAACTTACTTGATAAGAAATATTATATAGATTAGGACAGACACACGCCACTAAACGAAAGACTAAAAAGTAGAACAACCTCAGCAGAATTAAAATTTGAATGAATAATTCACCAGCTGTTATTATTACAGATCAAATATGTGTATTTCAGTCGAAACACTTGGGATTTCTAATTGTTCACAGTCAAATTCCATTTGATTTCCTTAATCTATTTTTCTTCTTTGATCTCCCATAATCTGCAGTCCTGTATTAGTGGCTTTTATTAATCGTAATTTTTTTCTACTGAAGGGAATTAGTATCTGAACATCTGAGCTTTGCATATGAGTGTATAAAATTGTCACAGCTCTGAGTGAAAGCTCTTACTTTGGCATAGGTGCTATGCTTAAAAACAAGGTTACAGTACTTAAAAATAGAGCATTTACTTTTAAGAGATAAAGTTTTATATTTTGCAAGGACACATCTGTTTGAAATTTCTTTAGTCAGTAACATGTATTATAATATCTTATAGCCGCGCAATAGATTGTGGTTTCTACAACTGATGTACGTGAACAATTTCCAGATATTTGGAGATCATCTGAATTTATGTTAAAAAAAAAACCCACACAAAATATAAATAAGTGTGTTTATCTTTCAGGAGTGAGAGAAACTCCAGTTCTCAGAGGAGTCCATGAACCCAAAATAACATCAAAATCTACATAGAAATTGGAGAGTGAGTTCATATATGAGTATATGTGTGTGTGTGTAATTAAAACAATCACTTTAAATAGAATGAGAAGCCTTAGAAAATATAATCTATCTGATAGTAATTACTCTCAATCATCAGTCAACGTATACAGGGGAGGTTTAGCATTTTAAGTAGACATAAGATTGGAATTGCTTGGTTATATGCTAAAAGAACTCTCATGCCAATATACTTCATGGTATAGTACACTTGCCATACTCACAGCTTGGGCAAATTCACTTTATTAAATGGGATTCTGAATATACAGATGCAGAAATGTTTGCTTTCTGAGGCTGAAGAAATCAGAAATTATGGGGAGTGTGATTTGGGTTTGAAGACAATTCTTTACTGTTCATTGGTTTTCTTAAGATATCCTGAACTTCATTAAGTTCACTGATACAATGCAATGTATGTTTCACAAGAATGTATAAATTTCATATTGGGCCAGAAAAAAACAGTTAATGTATGGTAATACATTCAGAAATTGCAATGAATTCGAGCTTTAGGATTCTGTATAAAATGGGAAATTAGTTTTAAATTGATTGAACATAAGCATAATGTTATTGTTCATCAAAAATCAGTAGATGGTGATTTTTCTTTAGCCATAACAATTTTACTTCATAAATTAGTTCCTTTTGTATGTATTTTAGCCTTGACTGCTCCTGTACTAGTATAATAAAAGCATAAGTCTTGTTAATGAAAAACTATGCGGTTACTTTGTTTAAGAGACAGATTTGGACTAGATACAAGGTAGATTTCCTCCATACAAGTTGGAGGGCTTGGGTTTAGAGTGTGAACATATTACATATTAGAAAGCAAACACTTCAGTGAAGGTGGTTGTTGGATGAGAAGCACACAGGAGGACAGCTTCTTCAAGAACACGCTTTCCGAACAGTAGCTTTTATGTACTGGCCAGCTAAGAGATATTCAATAAGAGAGACATCGGGAAACATCAGAAAGACTGTGAATTGTGCTGCATTGCAGACCTTAGTTGGAGCCTCTGCTTTATTGCTCTTGTGACATAATTTCATATTTCTAAAAGTGGATTAATGTAAAATTCCCCGGGACTCAATGAGTTGACACATGTAAAGCAGAGTTAAACACAGTAAAAATTAGTTATCCTTTATAAGTGAAGTCAAAAATCTGCTTTTAAGTAGCCTGATCTTCAGTTTTGGTGACAAGAATGCATCTTTCCTAGTCCCATCATGAGCCTTTAGTGTAATTCTCAGAAGAAAAGACTTTACAGTTGCTTTGGAGGATTAGCTGGGATGTTTCGATCTCTCCTGGAGAGAGACTCACTATGGTGAATCCTCTGTACAGTATGAAGGAATCTTTCTCCAGGAAGGTCTTTATATTCTTAAGAGAAAACATCCAGTTTCAACAATGAAATCTTTATGTATCAAAAGGGATTTACATCTGCAAAAGGACTGTAGTAACTTCTTTGGGGACCTTAAAATATAGTCTGATTTTTTTTTTTTAATAAACACACTCCTAATAACAGTTCTAAGATTTGAGTACCAACTCAATTCTCCTTTCTTCACAGTGCCTAGCATTTCTCCCAGATTTGTATTTGCATTCCCATAAAAACAATTAATTCAAAATATATATGCCATTTAAAAAAAGTATATATCTTTTTGCTTTCCCCTCTTTTATTTGAAAAATAGTAAATACTTCTTTACAAATATTCATGTGATGCCATTGAATAATGTAATGATCTTGTCACCTGGGAAGGATTAGACAAGGAAATCTGCTTAGAGGAATAATTTGACCCTACACTTAAAATCTGGATTTTGAATATAAAATTTGAATGATAAATGCAAAATTCAAAAATCAAAATTCAAAATCATTTGAACTACTCAAATAAAAATAATTTCTCAATTTTTGTTATTTTTCAGATAAGCGGATTTTTTTTAGCTCTAAATACCAAGGAATTTGAGGAAGTTCTATAATAACAATGCGTTCAGGCTTCATGATTTAGAAAGTCTCAACATGTCCAGATAACATGCTAATATTAGGAGATTCACTGTTATGAATGTGTGCCCTGGAGAGCAGTCCAAGGATGTGACTGGAAAATCATTTGCCACAGAAATTAAACATGTGACACATGGATCCACTCAATCATCTCAGCAAAACTAAGAATAGACATGGGATTATCCAGGGAAGATCTGTAAAGGAGCCAGTCTCTTGTCTAATGGTCTGGACCCCTATGACATAAACAGGAGACCTACAAGGCTTTTGAGATTTTACATCACCACAAACACTGCCAGCTCAAAGGAAAGGAACAGAAGCACGAACTGAGAAAAGAATGCCAGAATTCCAAATTTCTATGGGTAGAAAACAGCTGATAGAGTTACTGAGCTGCAAACGTGCTACTTTTCAAGAAAAAGGAAAAACTAACTTTGAGGTAGAACCTTCAGCCCAGAAAGTGGGGTCACAGGTGCAGAGACAGATGCTGGTGTAACCAGGTGAGCAGAGGGCAACACCACAGACCTATAGGGTGGAGCACTGAGCCGCAACAGATTATTCTCAGTCCTTCAAATGTATTAGAATTTGTGCTACTTGATTTCAAACTTGCTTGGGACCCATGACCCCTTCATTCCTCCCATTTTTTTTCTGGAACGGAAATGTCTATAACTGTTATCCTATGTCTGTCTGCCTTACCATCATATTTTGGAAGCAGATAACCTGTTTTCCAGTTTTAAAGGTCCACAGATAAAGATGAATTTTGTCCCAGGGTGAATCATACTGTCACAGATAAACAAAACCAGACAGTAGTTAAAGTGTTAAGGATAAATTTTAATCAGTTAAAACTATTGCAATAGGAAAAAGAGTCCAGCATGAACTGAACTCAACTTTAATTTGTGCAGAGGTTAATGGGAGATTGAGAAAGTAGAGAGTGAGGCGAGTGAGGCAGTTGAGGGCTCAGTAGAATCAGGGAATTGAAAAATCAACAAGGGTTAGTCAGCGTAAACGTGATTAGGCCATTTGTGTCTGCTAGCTGGCAATTATCAAAGTTAGAATTCTACCTTCCCATAGTGACTGTGACATAAAGGTCTTATTCTCAGGTGTTGGTTGGCACAAACAGTAAATATTTTTGGCAGCCTTGATTTTTCTCCGTCAGACACTTTACGAAGGCTAAGATCGTCTTAGGGATGTGGCTTGGGGCTTTTAGATGCTATGCCACTGTTTCTTCAAGTCTTCATAGGCCAAGGTTGAGGCCTAGTTGAATGGGGATCTCAGAGGAGCCTGGGCAGAGTTTGGTGTAGGATAGAATCTCTGTCAATACCCAGAGTCTCATCCATATTTGATTCAGACGACTTAGTTGATGAGATCTGTGGCTTTTGAGCTGATAAGATTTAGATGAGATTTTTTACTTAGAGTTGATGCTGTAATAGGATGAGACTTGTAGGCATATTGGGATGGGGTGAGTAACTTTTGCATGTAAGACAGATAGGAATGCTTGGGGGCTAAAGGGCAGACAGTGGTGGCCTTAATGGTGGCATCAAAAAGATATGTCCATATCCTTATCCCTGGAAACTGACTCACACTTTACATGGTAAAAAAAAAAAAAAAAAAAAAAAAAGGAATATTACCTTATATTAAAAATACATATGTGATTAAGCTAAGGATTTTGAGAAGAGGTAACTTATTCTGCATTATCCAGGTGGGCCGTGAATCCAATGACAAATCTTTATAAGAGTAAAGCAGTGTAAGATTTGGTTGAAACACAGGGGAGAAGATACACAACCACAGAAGAGGAAGCCACAGAGGAAGACAAATGAAAACAATCAGTGATGCCACTAAAAACAAGGAATAGCAAGAAATGCCAAGGAATGCCAACAACCAGCAGAAGCTGGATGAGGCAGGGAATGGATTCTTCCTTAGAGCTGTTGGACGAAGTGCAGCAATGGCAACACCTTCATTTCAGACTTCTGGCCTCTGAGAACTATGAGACGATAAATGTATGCTGTTTAAAACCAACAATTCAGTGATAATTTGTTACAGCAACCACAGGAAATTAATGTAAATTCCCTTGCGGATGCAAGATATGACCATGCTAGTTTTTTCACTATTCATTCTTAAAAAGTATTTGCCAGTAATGGTCTTGTCATCTGTACATAGCTGTATTGATTTCTAATAGCTATCGCACATACATACTCATACACACACAGACACACACACTCCTATATGAATGCACATTCCAAATTGTAATGGGAAATGGGGACAAGTAGAAGTTGTGAGAAACAAAAATGCTTGCAATAAGTAAAAATATACATACTTTTGTAGTTGGAAAGAAAAAAATGCTTCTAAGTTTGAGTAAGATTTTATGTGAGATTTTATTATTTTTCCTGAATAGAGTAGATAAATTGCATTTCAAATGAAAATATAAATTTTCCTGAGAATACACTAATATTTCATTAAATTATGCACAAATGTTACTTTATATAATTACATTAATATATATTTGAGGAAATTAAAACTTCTTAGTCCTAAAATTTAAAGAAAAAGTAAACTTCATTTTTGTCCAAGGGGGAAAGAGATTCAAGCATGCTGCATAGTCATTAAATATCTTTTAACCCCTTTCCAATTGTTCGACTCCAGGATATAATCTTTTGCTCGATCTTAGCATTTCTCACTTATTGGCAATAACTTAATATAGTTGAATATAGTTGACCAAACCAGCACTCTCAGTCAACTTGATCTAATTGATATTTTAAAAATACTCCATCCAACAACAGCAGAATGTCTATTCTTCTCACATTCACATGGAACAGTCACCAAGATAGAACACATTCTGAGCCATAAAACACACCACAACAAACTTGCTTAGATTACAAGTCATACAAAGTATGTTCTAAGACCACAATAGCGTTAAACTAGAAGTCAGTAACAGAAAGATAGCTGGGAAATCCCCAAATACTTGGAGAATAAGCAATACACTTCTAAATAGTACATGAGTCAAAGAAGTTTCTCAAGTTGAACTAAGTGAAAATGAAAATAAAACTTATCAGGATTGTGGGGTTGGTAAAAGCATACTTAGAAGGAAAGTTATAGCATAAAATGCTTATTTTAGAAATAAAGAATGATCTAAAATCAATAATCCAAGTTTCAATTTTAGGAAAATAGAGATAGAAGAGCAATTTAAGCCTAAAACAAGCATAGGGAAAAAATTTAAATCTAAAAATCACTGTAACTGAAAACACAAAAATACTGAGAAAATCAAGAAAACCAAAAGGTGGTTCTTTGCAAAGATCAATAAACTGATACGCTCTAGCCAGGCTGACTTGAAAAAAGAGAGAAGATACAAATTACCAATACCAGAAATGAAAGCGGGATCTCACTATCGTGTCATAACCATTAAAAGTGTAGTAAAGATTGGGCCTGCCCAGTGGCGTAGCAGTTAAGTTTGCGTGCTCTGCTTCAGGAGCCCAGGGTTCAGGCATAGACCTACACATTGCTTATCAAGCCACACTGTGACAGGCACCCCACATATAAAATAGAGGAAGATAGGCACAGATGTTAGCTCAGGGCCAATCTTCCTCAGCAAAAAGAGGAGGATTGGCAGTGGATGTTAGCTCAGAGCTAATCTTCCTCAAAAAAAAAAAAACTATAATAAAGGTATACTACAAACAATTCTAGCCCACAAATTTGACAACTGATGTGAAACGGTCCAATTTTCTGAAATGCACAAAATTTGCACGAGGAGAAAAACATAATCAGAATAGGCCCATATCTATTAAATAAATTGAATTAGTAATGAATAACCTTTCAAATAAGGAAGTACCGGGCCCAGAGATTTTCACTGATGAATTCTAAAAAACATTTAAGGAGGAAAAATGATACCAACTCTCCACAGTCTTTTCCAAAAAATAGAACTAGGGAGAATATTTTTAAATTCATTCTGTGAGACCAACACTTTCTAAATACCAAAACCAGGTACAATTATTAGAACAAAGGAAAACAATAGACTAATAACTGTCATGAATATAGGTGCAAAAGTTCTTGATAAATAGTAGTAAGTCAAATCCAACAATGTATAAAAAAATTATATACTGTGACCAGGTGCTCAAGACTGATACCACATTTGAAAATCAATCAATATAAACCACGACATCAACAGGGTAAAGAAGATAAATCGCTTGATCATATTAACTACGTAAAACAAAACTTGACAAACTCCAAAATCCATTATTGAAAAACTCTTAGCACATTAGAAATACAGGGACTTTCCCAAAATGACAAATACCTTCAAAAATTGTATAGCTAACATCATAATTAAATCTTGAGAAACTAGACACTTCCCCTCTAAGACTGGGAACAAGATAAAGATGTCCTTCCAATCAATTCCATTCAACAAATGTATTATAAGACTGAGCTTGGGCAATAAGATGAAAAAAGGAAAACAAAAGCCATGTGAATGGGAAAAGAAGAAGTAAAACTGTTTCTATTCAAAGATAGCATGATTGTCTATCTAGAAATTCCCACAGAATGATTAAAAAAGATTATAAAACTCCTGTAACTAATATATGAGTAAAGTTTCAAGATGCAAGGTTAACTTACAAACATCAATTGCCTTGCTATATACTAATAATAAACAGTTGGAATTTGAAATTTAAAACACAATACCATTTATAATAGTACCAAAATATGAAATATTTAAATACTAATTTAACAAAGTATGTTCATTATATATACATGAAAAACTACAACCATCTGATAAAAAAATCAAATGAGATGGAAATAGAGAGATATTCTGTGTTTCAAACTGGAAATGCTAATATTCTTCAGTATCAATTCTTCCAAAGCTGATCTATAGGTTCAATGAAACCTTGACCAAAATACCAGCAAGCAATTTTGTAGATTTAAAAAGAAAACAACTCCAAAGCTTATATATAAGGCAAAAGACAGAGAATAGTCAATACAATACTGAAGAGGAACAAAAGTTGGAGGGCTGACACTGATTTTAAGTTTAGTTGATAAAAATCTATCGATATTGGTTTATTAATTGTGGTAAATGTACCATAGTAATGTAAGATGCTAATAACTGGGAAAAGTGGGTTCGGCATATATAAGAACTTTCTATACTATCTTCTCAGTTTTTCTATAAATCTAAAACTGTTCTAAATAATAAAGTCTATTTTTTAAAAAGCAAATCTATAGAGACAAAGTGCATTCACACTTTCTGGGGTCTGCACAGAAGAACAGGACTTAACTGCTAATGCCCCTGAGGGATCTTTTTGGGATGTTGGCAATCTCCTAAAATTGGATTGTGTAATGGCTGCATAACTTTGTACATTTACTAAAAATTAATGAATTGTATGCTTAAAATTGGTAAGTTTTATTATATGTAAATTATACCTCAATAAATCCAGTAAAAAAGAAAAATAAGTAGTATAAATACCAATATTAAACAGAAATTGTTGAGTCATACATAGAGATAAATATTTTGGCTGAAGAGAAAGCAGACAGTATAGAGAAAGAAAAAATTGATTAAAAGAGAGAAATAAGGAATAGGTACTGACATTTGGAAGTAGAGAAAGGAGAAACTCAACACCAACTTCTTTTACTATCAGCTATCTTTTATTATTATTATGTTAATTATTTTAATTTTACTAAGAAGATATATGCAATCTAACATAGCTTAGTCACTAAATATAGTTTTCATGGATGTAGCATAAATATCTCCTTGAATCAACTAAATACCAAAGAAGCTTTTGCTTGGTCCAAGACAAGACACAGGCATCCTATTAAATGTTCTCTTTTTTTGTGAATCGTAAATTCCTCACGGGATCTCTTGTATTTCTTCCTCTGGTCCCTATTTTGTGGAAGAGCTGGATAGACATACTCCTAATTCTTTCAGGACTCAAAGGGGAGTACAGCACATTTAAGAAATTCTGAGATCGGTCACATGTACCCAAAGCAGACCTCAAAGGGGAGTCCAAGTATAGGTTTTGGGTTTACACATCCTATTGACCTTACTGACCCGTGACCCTATGGACATGTGGGTGGCAGGAGGATTGCCCCAGCAGGCCCCTGAAAGCAATCTACCAGGATGAAGCCACAGTTATTTGAAGTAAAAATGAATATGACCCTTTTCTGTTCTAGATTCTTTGCTACAGAACCTATGTTGGGCTCTTTTTCTTATGATATTTGTAGTTAATTCTTGACTGTTTGCTTAGGAGAGGATATTCAAATGAGTTGCACCTCCTCCATAAGCTTTGTTAGATTTTTGTTTTTGTGTTATCTTCTTTACTTATTTTTTAATTGTTTGTTCTTAGAGGAAGAGAGAGTAAAAAGCATCCCGGTTTGTATAACATTAAAAAAGAAATTCAGAAATGATCAATGTGTGTCTGAATAAAACACAAAATTTTGACTCAGGCAACATGTTGATGTTACTTAGGAAAACAATTTTCTTTGCTGACCCTTTTTCTTTAGCCCCACTCTCTAATGTTGATGTTATGCAGAGTTGTTCTTGACTAGGAAGCATTATTAACTAGATTTTATTTAAGGGGACACCAAATAATTAGCACCCTTGTGTGTCACATAAATTCTTAACCTACTGGGGAAATAAAGATGTCAACATGTGGAGGCCAGAGTATCATTTTCCTTTCGATATAGGCTGAGTTGGAGGACCTAGTTCATATATATGGGTAAGTATTCTAATTCTGAAACCCTGACTTAAACAGACTTAAATGCAGATAGAGATTTTAGAGATTTCTGGCATAGGGAAACAGAGGGAAATAAGGATTTCAAGTAGCAACATTTTGCTCAAGAGAAGGGGGAAGAATCCAGTGTACATATTCCCAGTTTATTCTCAAAACTCAACTTTTCAGGTTATTCACTCCACTTTCCTGAGGATAGAGTTAAGTGAGGGAACAAAAAGAAGACATATGTGTTATATTACTGGAGCTCTCTCCACATGGAAGGGAATACGAGGAGTCGGGAAGTAGAGTCTCTCATCTAGGAAATATGGAAAGAACTAGTTTACTAAAAATTGAGGGGCCAGCCTGGTGGCGCAGCGGTTAAGTTCGCACGTTCCGCTTCTCGGGGGCCTGGGGTTCACCGGTTCGGATCCTAGGTGTGGATATGACACCACTTGGCAAGCCATGCTGTGGTAGGCATCCCACACATAAAGTAGAGGAAGACCGGCAGGGATGTTAGCTGAGGGCCATCTTCCTCAGCAAAAAGAGAACGATTGGCAGTAGTTAGCTCAGGGCTAATCTTCATTAAAAAAAAGAAAAATTGAAAAGTGAATCACTTGACCATGCCCAGATGGAATGAGACGTTTCAGGTAAATCATGATGCAGTAAAGGTAGAAGGATCTGTCTGGGTGGAGCATGTTTTCTGAACACGGATGACAGGCATGGGGATGGATGGAAATGAGTATGAATATTAATAGGGAGAAAATGAAAATTCATTTAAAGAGAGAAAAAGAAAAGAAATACATAGACAGAAAGGATTGTGCCAAATATAAAGTTATTTCACTTCATAATTTTTCACACACTCTTATTGGTCACATATGACAGTTTTGGTAGATGGAGTGACACATTCTACAGAGCCAATTTTATTTCATTGTTTACAGTCCTAACTAGGTCACTGTTGATTATCTGAGAGAGTTCACTTCAACTCTCTTTGAAGTTTTTTCCTCAGGGTTTTGCCTGGGTGCACATTTGACAAGGAGCTGCGCTCTAATTACTGTTCCATAGATTTGACTCGCTACTTCTTGCAGGCTGGTTTTCTTGCTACCAGATCTTTCTCCATCAAATATTTATTAGAGTTCACACTGTGTATAGGGCAAGGTACTATGAAGTTAAGAAGAAGTTAAGGAGTCAAAACCGATGTGTCCCCAGATCCCATCAGGTTAGCAGTTTGAAGCAGTCACAGGGCACAGGGCAAGGAAAAAAACCAGCTGCATATGCAATTGGATGTTTCAGACAATGCCAAATCTGTTTCTTCTTGTCAAAGCTTTAATATCATCATCATTTTTCCTTTTTTTTTTTTTTTTGCTTGGTAATTCTTAGATTTGCAACAAATGCAAAATTGGAATAATTGAATTATTTGCTAATTCAATCTGTTCCCAGTCCGTGATTAAGTGACTTTTTCCAGTATTGCTTTATTGTTCTTAAAGAAAGTAACAGACTTGGTAGTGGAAGAAATAAGGCTCAAGTAATGTTCTTCTCTTTCTTATTCCCTGAAACCAAACTCATAGACCTCCGGTGTATTTAATCACTTCAGTATACTCGAAATCAAATAAAAAGAAGCAGAAGATATAGTGAAGGAGAAGGAATATGATAATGTTTTATACACACAGCCTGTTTGCAAAGTAATTTATTATCCACAAGTCAAGTTAGAATACCCTGTACTATGGTTTTTTTCTGAATTATTGGTTAATGAAATTTAAATTTGAAAAATATACCAAGAATTTGGTAGAAACAGTAATTATATGTAGAAACAAAATTATATGTTCAATAATTGTTTGAGGCGTGTATTCAAAATACCGTGCTTAAAACTAACTTTAGTGTGGGAGTAGGTTCACGAAAACTACAGACTTGAAAATATTTCTTTTGCATTTTAGCATGGGAGGAAAAAACTGCGTACATTGCAAGCAAATCAGGAAAGAAGAATAACCTGTGCTATCTCACCTCATCATTAAAATTTTTTAAACTAGCCTGTCCTATGAGCTGGAGAGACCGTCTCTTAGCCTTCCATATTTACTCCTTTGGAAGCTATGTTTTATCAAACACATTATTTGATGAGAGAAAAACACAGTGAGAATCAACATAGAGCAAATAGTTTCCTAACCAAAGAGAGGGTGTGAAACAATGCAATAAAAGATTTATCAGATGCTTACAAAGTACTCAGCACAGTAAGATGAGAGTAGGGACTTGGAGAATTCTCAAAAAAGAGAATTCACAAATTAAACAATATCCATTAAATATAAATTGGACAGGCTTCAGTTCCAGGCAGATTGCTTTACAACAACTCTGGAAAATAGAGAGGGGATCCTAGAGGGAGAGGGAGAGGCGGAGGATGAAAGCCCAAAGCAAATTTTCATCCTGGAAAGAACAACTGGGTAGACCATGCGCTCACTGTTCATTCTCATTTTGGAAGTTTTATAAAAGTGTAAATACAGATGTGATGGCAAGAAAACTAAGCAGTAGTCAAATTCAAGACTAAGAAAACTGGTGGGTTCAGGCAAGAGAAACTGCTAATAGGAAACAGGAACATTTATAAGTCTCTACCATTATAATCTTGTGATGAACAACAAGCAAATTGTAGAATATGTAATTGACTGAGTGCTATTAAAACTCTTACTTGTGTAGCAGAGGCAAAACTTTATCTTTACCCTCTCAGGGTTCTGAATGGACCTGAGAATTAAATTGGCATCGGATGGATTAACAGGAGAAAAGTGTATAAATTTATGTAGTACAAATTTTACATGACCAAAGCCTTCATAAGGAATGAAGACCCAAATAAATGCAAAACCTAAGTGTTTTTAAATTAGGTTGAACAAAGAAAGGCAATTGTGGAAAAGTAACTAAACTGTGTGGGAGACTAAAGGAAGATAAAATTATTTTAACACGGTCTGTTTGTACAACATTTTCTTGGTCTCAGCTTCTCTTCTTCGTCTTCTTGTTTTTGGTGCTGAAGGCTGGCCCTGAGCTAACATCTGTTGCCAATCTTCCTCGATTGTGTATGTGGGATGCTGCCACAGCATGGCTTGATGAGTGGTGTGTAAGTCTGCACCCTGGATTCGAACTGGCAAACCTCAGGCCACTGAAGTGGAGCGTATGAACTTAACCACTACACCACCAGGCAGCCCCTTATCTTCTCTTCTTTGATGGTAAGAATGTTTCTTTCCTTCTGGTGTAGGAGAATATCTTCCATATGGGGATTTTATCTCCTGTTTTCAAGAAGAACAAAAGAAAAGGTCAGAGCATCCTTCTTTACACCTGCTCTTTTCTCAATTGCCTTTAACACAAAACAGTTTTTATGTTGAAGAGGCATATTTTGAGGTGACATATTCTGATTTCCTTCACTTGTGAATATGTGTGCTATGAAATTACTGAAAATGATTAAAGATCAGTTCTTTTAAAGACTGTGTTGAAGTCAGCATCTATTACTACCTGTTGGTCTGTTTCAATTGTTTTGTTTTCCCTCTTTGTTCTGTTTCTTAGTGTACCTAACCATTTTTGGTTGAAAATCAGATATCAAATAAAGTACAAAAATATTGACTGATTGCATTAGTTTGGGTTCCCCCATTAACAAAACCTGAGACAAGAATTTGAGTGTAAGCAGTTTATTTGAGAGGTCCGGGAAATGCCAGTAGGGGAGTGAGGAAGTCAGAGAAGGCAAGGGAAAGAAGCCTGTAAAATATGTTATCAAATTAGTCACCACTATGGGAAAGCGAAGCATAATCCCAATGAGGAAGTCGGGAAAATGGTCCAGAGCATGCATCTCAGAGATATCTCACACAAGGGGCAGGAGAGCTGAAACATCTGTCACCAGGTAAGGTCTGCTGATCACGAGTGGAGAGTGATTAATTCCCCACCATTGCTGGCCAGCCACGCTAATATGCTGGACCAGTGCGCTCTGACAGCCAGACAAAGTTCTCAGGCAAAGAGATGCAGGTTCTGGCATTTGGAAATGGGACTGGCTTAAAGGAAAATAGTAAATGTCCAGGGGGATTGTGGAGAACTGACAGTATCTGCTGTAGCGATGTTATCTCCCTCCTGAGAAGATTCACATTATCCTGTGTGAGGGTTAGGGATGGAATAAATTCCTTCAGTCCAGTCAGGGACTGAGGCTGCTTTTCAATCTTTCAAGCCTCAGTCTATCTTGTAAAGCCATCTTTCTAAGGAGTAGCTCTGCAGTCATCCCAACTGAGCTCCTGGGGTCATTGTTTCCCAGGATCCTCCTTGTTCCTTCCTAAACAACTTTAGCCTTCGTAGTACGTGAGCTTCTAAAAGCTCTGCTCTGCTTTTCAGCCACTTTCAACTTGGCATTACATGCTCTTGGCTTGTGCAAATGTTTCGAGGGAAAAATTGATGCTGAGTTTCAGTCTCACTCCTCTGCATTTCCCTTCTTTTAGGGATCTTGAATCCTTGAATCCTCTCTCGCAGCATTTTTAAACGTCTTTTTTTTTTATTTGACCACCTCAGTCCTAGGAAGAAGCCTAAAGCTCTGTCAGCTTTTCTGACTCTTAGCAGCATCCCACTGCCTGGCTTCTCAAAAATGCTTTGAGAAGAAAAGCAGAACAGACGATAGGAGGAGAGAAGATAGGCTTGCCTTTGTCAAGATTCTCCTTTCTCTGGAACCTTGCTGCTCAATGTCGGCTCAATGTCATACAGATTTTTTTTCCAGCCTTAAGTTTTTACAAGCGACTCCATCATATCTGGAGCAGAAGTCAAAGATAGTAGAAGATAAACTGAAAAGCAATCTTAAATTTTGAAAAAATAAATAAACAGCAGATAGACTACGTACTGGGATGGAAAAAGTAGCAAGGGATTTCCTGCTTTGCATAAATATTTAATCGTATTCTAAGATACCAACATGTACACACAAATCTACGTAAGTAAGTTTATTTTTGACAAAGGCTAACATCTTCCTCTATGCAAACTTTGAAACGAGCTTCATGTCAATATAGGGCTCAAAAGCACTACAATATTATTTTTGAAATTACATGCACATAGATATAGTCTTCTCTCTAAGGAGTGTTTCTGAGAGCATGTTTGGGAACTCATTGTCTTTTTCCAAGGTTGAGAAATCAATAGAAAAAGCATCAGCTGCTTTTGGGATGCTTTGCTAACATATTAGCTTACACGCTTTTTCTGTCAAGAGACTCTAATCAATATTATATAGTTTTCATGGCAAGTAGATAATACATCATTAACAATTTTTGAAGGCAAATAGATAATTGCAATTTTCACATTGAAAGTTGAAGTGTGTACCAAACTGACAAGAGGAGTTAAGTGTGATCAAATTTAGAGCTGCATATATTTTCCTGCTTGTGACATTGAATTGTTAAGCTTGCCTCAGTACCTGTGTTTGTTTAATTTTCATTATCATGATTCCCAAGGGGACACTGCTATTTTACAGGCCTCATACACACAATAGCTAAAATCAGCCTTCGTGGAAGAGGTTAAGGGTAGGGCAATTGGATTTCTGCAATACTGATTCAAGGACATAAGATAGAGCAATGTCTGTACAATTCAGTCTGAAAAGAATCAATACCGAGTGTCCAGGTATTACGCTACTCTGAACTGATAGAATTCTAAATATATCAGAATGGAATTTTAGAGTATATTTTTTATAAGACCCTAGCTTGAGAAGAAATGAAATTATTAAGAAAAAATCTTCAAGTTCATCACTTTTCTGTCTAACCCATGGGAGTCTTCAGTGCTTGTTCACATTGTTAGAGGAAAACTAGGCACTTTAAGAATGGAAATTTTCTTGAGTTGGTAGACCGGGTTAGAAAAGACATCTGTGGTTCTGTTACTTGTACAGCCATTCCACTGATGAGTTCTATGACCTCTCCCTAGTCACTTAGCATTTCTCTGAGCTTAATTTCCTTCTTGTGTATAGAGCAGAAACAGCACTTGTTGTAGATACTGTTATATCCAGAGATGAAAACTGCCCATAAGGGTGAAGAAGTATAATTAAAGCCTAGCATTGTTTCTTTAAAAATTAAAATCACATTAAAAATTAAGAATATCTTAAACAACCTCATCAGGGCTAGGCAGGAAAACAATGAAGTATATTGTTTTGCCCCTAAAATCATCCCTAGAAGATTAGTTGTTCCTCATTGCCAATGATATTTACAGATGTAATTGATCGTGGATGCTTGCTGACCAATCTCTTACAGTATTTAGTCTTCATTTTAAATATCCCATTTCTAAAATGAACATGAATTATTTAGTTAAGAAAGAAGTTTAAACATGGAAATTTATTGGAATTCCAAGGAATTTATGAAACAAAATAAACAGTATGTAGATGAAAACAGAACCTATATTCCTAATAACTTAAAAGCACACAATTAGCTGTATTTACCAGTTACCCTAAAATTTAAACTAAATATTTTTTCTTATTGCTATATTACCCCTAATATACACATGCTTGGAGATTTTTCAGATCTGAAATTTCTTTGAAAGAAATGGAATCTTACCCCTAAATTTGTGGCTTTTCTTTATTGAGTAATTTAGAGAAAGAAAATATTTACATTTGCTTTTATAAAGGATTCTTTAGCTATTCAATCAATAATACCTTTTAAATTTATGTCCTATATTCCTATTTTTCATACTTTCTGGGTTAGTATAAAATTACTGATACCTTTCTATAAAAATCCACACCTTAGAACCACATTAAATTTAAATGAATCAAAATGAAAATTCACATCTTAGAACCATAATAATTTTCAATGAAGTGAAATAAAGAATTTTATTTCACAAATGTCTTTTACTTTTCAATGTGCATAATGCAAAGAACTTGATATACTACTGGGGAAAGATCAAAGATGTACCTGATTTGGATTCCATTCAATAACTATCTAGTGAGTATTTCATTGAATCTAAGACATCACTAATTTTAAATGCATCACTATTTCGTATTTCACTAAGAAAGAAAAAAACACTGAAAAACTATAACAAAATAATTTTAACATGTAAAATATTTATATTTTGCTTAATGAGCTCTTTTATACTTATCAAAACATAAATTTTAGACAGAATTTTGATGATATATATTTGTCCAGGTTTCTTTGATGTATACATAAAAATAATAAGCAAAATCAACTTCTTTATGTTCTGATTTTGACTCTTCTGCATCACTTTTCAACTCAGAGCCAATTTCCATGCTTTTCTATACATTATACTCTACTTTCAAGAATATTAGGGGTTGATATTTTCTGGAGTTTCTTTTTGAGATAGTGATAACTCCTTCTTTGACATCAATCTGCATGTGCAGTAGAATAGAAAATTAAATATCTAGATTAAGAAGAGAATAATCCATAGGTTTAATAGCTGCTTTATTATTATTGTTTATGTATATATTGCCCATCACCCAAAGTAAGTCCAACAAACTGGATGGAGACAAAAATAATTTTTAAAAATCTCATTGAATTGATTGCATAGGATAAAGAGTTAGATAAGATTGCTTGAATATTGTGGTGATGGTGTCTTTTTAACTCCAAGAAAATATAGCACAACAGACATCTTGTCTCTTAATAAGCACAGTTTTAGGCATCCAGCTTCTTTAATAAATAGTAACCTATTTTGGCATTTCTCCCTAGAATTCTTCAAAAGATTTTATGAATTTTGACCTATGTAGCTTACTTAAATCTAGGAGTGTTACTGAACCAGGTTCATATTTGCCCACTGCCCAGAAAGCCAAACACCGAGAGGATGAGATTGCAGCAGAGAGAGGGTTTAATCAATCACAAGGCAGCCTTGCAAGGAAACAAGAACATGAGCCTCAAATTTGCTTCCCAGAAAATGGCGACTCAGGGATATTTATGAAATGGGGGCAAGGTGGTCTGAAATGTGAAGGTAGGTGATTGGAGGTGAGGAGAGGTGAGGTAATTGATGATCTGCAAAAGCATAGTCAGACTTCATGCCTCTTCATAGGACCCATGTTCACAAAATGGCAGCCTGAGCATGATCTGAGGGTGGAGTTTTCAGCCTCTTGACATCAAAAGGCCATCTATTGGACATCTGTGTGGGCCCAGTTGATGAGCTGGTGGCCTTAACCGACCTGAAGTGGACAAAGAGTTCTAATTCCTGAAAACCAGGTCATACACCCATTACCATGGTGATCCAGGCTCCGGGGAGATATTATCTATAGGAGCTTAGTGAGAGTTAGATAGCATATTGCCTAAGCAGCACAGTTAACAATGGGTGAGTTATACAGCTAGAAGCTACAATTAGTAATTGCAAAAAGGAAAAAACTTTAGTGCCTAGATACTTTAATCATCAATGGCTGTTTGCTGGTTTCAGGAGATGCCTAGCCTTTATTTAGTCATAGTTCTAATGTTTTGTATTTTCTAGTATATATGTGTCTTTCCCTCATCATGGGCTATTTCTTGCTCATTTCAGATTCATCAAAACACATGGCTTATACATAATGATACTTTTTTCTTTGTTGCATTTCAAGCTATATGCATTTTCTTTCATAGAGAGAAAATTAGACATTGATTTTCACATGTAGTTACATCCTGTTTCACATTAACACTTTAATCTTCTATACCAAGCCCTCCTGCCTACCTACTCTAGTTTTCCCATCTAAGTTAACGCCACTTAATTGTTTCTGTTGTAAGGCCTTCTTTCTTAAAAGGAAATCTTTGTTTTGTTTCCTACTTCATCATATTTTTCTCAGCTTTCTGCTATTAGCACTTCATGGCCATGTCTTCTTGTGTAATGTGATAGCCTAGCCCAACAACAGATGAAACCACAGTTCTTAGAAGAAGTTAGAACGTTATGAATTTTGCCTCAACTTAAGTGAGATGTCCTACCAAAAATAGTTTTAAAGCTCTATTTCCCTACTGTTTTAATAGACAATCAATTCCGTTGGATGCTAATAGCTGACAATAAAAATAAATAAATCTGCGAAATGCTTTGTTAAACAAAGTTAAATAGAGCTCTATTTCTCAGACATTTGAATACGTGACTCTCTATCATACATTTTTAAGTGACTACAGCCAGTATTTTCACTCATCCTCTTATAGAGAGAACATGCAAGCTTTCTTTTTTTAATCAAGTATACAAATTTAGCACAGCAACGAAGCCATAACATCGTCAAGGAGAGAGTTTTCTCTAAAATACTCTTCAAAATAAGTTCACCTACATTACGGAAATGTTAAGCACCAATTGAGACACCAACAGCAATCCTCTCAAGCAGAAAAGAATTAAAAATTGAAGGAATAAGAATAATTGAAAAAGTCACTGATTTGGAACTGAGTGTTGTCAAAAGTAAAGAGCTAGTTTGTAGCACTAACATATTCAAGGAAATGATGTGCAATTGTTTTCAGTGACAATCAGCAGAAGGGAATCAAGCGCCTCATAGTAATTACTGAATTTCTGCCAGAATCTGTTATAACATTGCCTTAGGGGAGGCAAGATAAGGAAGATTCTAGCTAAGAAGCCACATGAAGGAAAGTAAGGAAACGAGAAAGGCCATTGCAGCTTTAACTTGTGAAGCTATCTGATGATTAAAGATGTTATGCTTTGAGAACAAGGGAGGGTAGAGGTAATATTTAATACTGGGTAATTAAAAACAGAATGATTTTTCTTGGGAAAAACATCATAAAATAGAACTTTTTAAATTTTAAGGGCAAAGATTATATTAAATATAGTATCTTACGGTTTTGAAACAATTTAGCAAATAATAAACATTTTACCCAGTGTCAAGAATTTGCATACAAATACTGGAAAAACATCAAGTAAATTTTTAAAATTCTCCGATTTTAGTGAATGTACTATGTCATTAGATGTAGACAGTGAAAATTCAATATGGGATAAAGAATTGAATTCTGTAGCAAACTATAACAACAAGAAACTAAGTATAGTAAATATATAAATTACAGTAAATTTTGCCAGGCTTAGAATTGAATTAGAAAAATACTATGGCTTTTAAATTTGAGGGTGTATAATTAAAATATGCAAGGTAGATGCTACTAATCTTCAAAGATTTAGAATACACAAAATGCATTTAATTTTAAAACCAACTCAGTGACTCAAAATAATTCCTTATTGTAAAGTGCCCGTAAGTCATCATTTGGAAATAATGACTATTATACTGAAAATGAATGGTATTCATAAGTAAAAATTTATTAATCTATATATTTATAAATATATACTGAAGAATCAGAAAATAATGTTTTTTTGCAAGAAAGGTAGTTTGGAATAGATGCTTTATGTAGATTATAGAAGATGAAGCTTAACAAAGCACAGAGATAGATAAATCCATATATAGAGATATCTTTATATGCATATATATATATATATATATATATAAAGAGAGAGAAAGCTACACCAGTAATGGCAATAACTTCATTGAGAACGGAAGTTAAGATATCAGGTAAGAAACAGAAAAATTGAGTTTGACAGGTTTAGGCATTCAAATAATTATTTACGTTGATTAACAAAATATTTTTTCTTATTTTGGTAGGCAATACAAAGCAAAACTCCTGCGGGACTACACCCCCAAGTCAAACTCCCCCCTTGCCCCCAGACAGTGAATACCCCTCTAAAACCAGTGAATTCTGGAATGTTACAACCGGATGGGCCATAGAGATGCTTTGATATAATCCAATCTGTTTACTGATTCTGTCTAAACCCCATGTATCTTTAGAGATCTGTCCACATTGCAACTTCTCCTTGAAGTCGTCTTATCAAGAAAAAAACCTTCTTCTCTTCTAAATCCCCTAACATCTCTTTTGGAACTTGCAAAATCTGCTCTTTCTCCACCCCTCCCCCCTTCCTCTTTTTGCGTGAGGAAGATTGGCCCTGAGCTAACACCTGTACCAGCCTTCCTCTATTTTATATATAGGACTCTGCCACAGCGTGGGTTGATGAGTGATATGTAGGTCTGCACCCTGGATCCGAAACTGTGATCTCCTGGCCACCAAAGCACAGCCTGAATGCTTAACCACCACACCACTGGGCTGGCCCTGCAAAATCTACTTTTTATTGCAGCAATTTGAATTTTTTACCTTGTATCATAGTCTGTCAATTCTTAAATATACAAATGAAGTTGTATATATTTTTATTTTCTCCGTATGCCTTTCCCTAACTGTATGAATTATCCTGCACTGGAGAAGTAGCCACTTTCACTTGTTTTTGTACTATAACTTTCCTCACTTTGTATAGATTCCCAAATAACATATTGTTAAATTTTTTAATAATTGGACTATGCATAATATATATTATTAATCAACATATCTTACTATATGTAGCATTTTGAAACTTTTTTTTCCTAAATGTTGTATGTTTAGGTCTTATGCTTGTGTTCATAGCTGCATTTCCTTTTTCTCTCTTCTAGATAGTATCCCTTGTATGATTTATCGTGATCCACATGCCCATTCCCTATTGATGAGATTTGGATTATTTCTATTTTTGTACATTACAAGCATTGCTTCTCTGAATAATTTCATAGCTGTCTCAATTTTACATATAGAAGAATTTCCCAAAGGTATATGCCTCTGCATAGAAATCCACAGTCATTAGCACAGACATCTGTCTATTCAAATCTGCAACTGCAACATATTTTCCAGAAAGGTTTTATCAATTTATGTTTCCATCAAAAGATTATAAGAATTTATTTCCACTTTTTTCTAAGTGTGTAGTAGTGTGAGATTTAAAGTTTTGCTAATGCTTTGTACTGAAAATATTACTGTAAATTGACAATTTCTCTAATAAATAATGAGGTTTAGCATAATTCCTAGATGATTTCTACATAAACTAGTATGCTTTTTACTTTACATTATTTGGAGTTCAAACATATCAGTTTGTAACTTGAACTTTTAATTTTTTTGTCTTGATGAGGAAGATTGCCCCTGAGCTAACATCTGTTGCCAATCTTCCTCTTTTTGCTGGAGGAAGACTGCTCCTGAGCTAACAATCTTCCTCTGTTTTGTACGTGGGATGCTGCCCCAGCATGGCTTGCTGAGTGGTGTGTAGGTCTGTGCCTGGGATCCAAACCCACGAACCCCGGGCCGCCGAAGCACAGTGCATGAACTTAACCACTACACCACTAGGCCGGCCCCTTGAATTTTAAAATTTTACTTAAAAAATAAACAGTGGAGCATACAGAAGTTCTTCATTTTACAGCAGTCAAGTTTATCAAAAAGTATTCTTTTCAGGTTTGGAATCTTTTTCCATCTTGTTGAAGAAATCTTTCCCTTTTCAAAGTTTATAAAAACATTCCTTCAAATTGCCATTTAAATATTTTTCTTTTACCTATAAGTTTAAGCCTGTCTGAAATTTATTTCTATGTGCTGTGAACTAGGGAATCGATTTCATTTCTCTCCAAATGAATGACCAGTTATCTCAGCCTCGTTTTTGGGAGTTGTCCCTCCTTTCCTCCCTGGTCTGTAATGCAACCTCCTTCATGCATCTACCATTCATGTACGTGTGGATCTTTTCTAAACTCTATTTTATGTTCCACTGATTTATTTTTATATAGTTACTGAACTTCTTAAATCATGATAACTATTTGGCTGTGGATTTTTACCTATTTATCTTGCTCACTATGCACTGGGATTCCTATATCTGAGAATTCGTTATTTTACTCATTTCTGAATAATTATTATCCATTATACATTTAATACATTTGCCCATTTTCGTTCTTTCTTTATGTAAGCCTAATAAGATATATTCAGAACTATTTACTACTATTAACTCCATTCATGTCTATCAACATATTGTTCATACTCCCATAATTTCTTTGCTGCAGGATATTTCTTGACATATTTTTCACTTTACTAATTTCACCTTCAGCTAATCCATTATTTTACCAATCCATCCATTGAGTAGATTATTTCAACTATGTTATTGTTTTTCTAGAATTTCTGTTTAATTATATTTCTCACTTGCTTTGTGTTTAGATCTTTTTTGCATCTTATCCAGTTTTAAAACTGTCTCCTTCAATTTTAAATGCTCTATCCATTGTGATTTTATTTTCCATATCTGATAACACCAATATTAATAATCCTTTGTCTCATAGTCCAGGGAAGGACTTTTTTGGAGGGAATATTGAGGGCTTTATTTTTTTCCTAAAATGGATTTTATCTTGTTGGAACTGGGGGTTTCTACTTAGAGTCCAGTGAGATTCAAAGTTTAAGCTTGGGATTTCCAGTATAACATAGAGTTCATTATTTCAAATATACAACCTATTTGAGTGGAGATCTATGTCAACAACCTCTCCGAATAATCCATTTTATTAATATTTTTCTACTTAATATCAGGGCAGGCAATTTTATTTCCTTAATTTTTTCATTTGTAGGTGGGATTCTTTTCATAGGCATACTTTTTACTGAAACTATAATTTCTTTGTCATCCCAACTTAATGCAGAGGGCTCAGGGTCACTTTCACCGCTTTCTAAAGATTCAAGTCTTAAAATCATCTTCCACATACATGAAGCTGTTCTTCCCTAAAGCACAGGATTCCTGGCATCAGGACCTCTCTTACTTTCCTTTCCTTTCTGGTTTCAGCTTTACGAGATTAGTTTTGTTCCATGTCCATTCCCCTATTTTCTTCTGAGCTAATTAGTATATTTTAATGTATGTTTGTTATAATTTTTCTAAAATCCATGTGTTTTGTGCTGAGGTACTATTTCAGCCAGGGTGGCCTATATTATACTGAGACAATAGAATATTCTAGTGTGATCTTAATGCAACTACAATTTATTTTTCCATGTGATACATCAGAGTGTGCTAATTCAGAGGAAGAGAGTGCCCAAGAATTTTGCCCAGCAATTAAATGTTGTTATTCACGCTACTGATACCAATACTCAGAGTTAGAGTCACATGGCCCTCTCACTTGTGCAGGAATCGTAATCCTACCATATACCTAAGGAGAAGTTGAATCAGATATAGGTGAACATTAAAAGGCTCTACCGTCAATCACATATTTGGTTCTCTTGTCTTCTTTTTACAAAACACGCCAAATCTATTCCCAAAGGAAATACTTAAAACCCCATAAATTCATGAGACAGCTCAAAATCCAGTATCTCTGGGTTATGGGAGTTAGTCTCTATTAGAAGGTAAGGCACAATTGTCTCCACATCAGGATCCGATGTGGCTCTTCTTGATCCAGGGACGTACAAACTAATAGGATAAAATATCTGCTTCTCACAAATGCGACATACAGAGGCGGACTATGGTCTGTAGAACTACCATAACTGTTCCCCTCTGGAAGAGAAAAAAAGGCAACTTGCATTCGGCCCTCGTCTGTATCAACCCTTAAAATCCCTCTAGGCCAACACTGTGATGCCTTCTAACTCAGGACTGGGTGAAATTCCTTAATTAGACCGTGTTTCTGCTCCCTAGGAATGGCTCTTAATGCTGTTCGTTGTGGGCCTCTTCTCTGTCCTCTGAAAGATTCTCCTCTGCCTTTAGCCTTTTGGGCTTCTGCAGGATATTTCTTGACATATTTTTCACTTTACTAATTTCACCTTCAGCTAATCCATTATTTTACCATTGGGCAATGTAAATCTTTTGAGAGCTGAGCATATTTCTCAGACGATGTCCTGCCTTTAAGCTGTTAGAAGTCCAAGAATTATTTTGTGCCTAAGAGTATTTGTTAATTCAAGCAATTGGATTCTCTCACAAAAATTTTTAGGAATCTTACATATCTGATTCCAAGTATCTCCATATGTCAATAGCCAAAAGAGCAAGGCTTTCTGAGACAGCGCTTAAATTTGCTATGTTGCTTTGCTTCCTGCTGCTTCTACAATAGGCCTAAATATAGGTAGCTGGAGCTGAGAGGTCTTTGATTTGCGAATTATACCACTGGCGACAATTCTCTGTCACTTTATGCAATTAAAAATACTAAATCCTACACAATAGTAAGGTTAATCCACTCAGAAATTTTAACCATAGGTGACAATTTATTTATGGTTTTAAAATTTCCTTTTCACGTTGTTAAATTTTAATAAATTTTTGTTGCTCAAAATCTGCTTTTTCCTTTTTTTAGAATGACGAGAAGGGTAATATAAAAAAATATATTTTTTTATAATCCTGTAGGATTTCAATTATCTTGTCTCTGTCTATTCTTCTTAATTCTCATAAACTGGTTTTTTAAAAAAAATTTTAGAGCTCTTCTCTTTCTGGTAGTACCTTCCCAAATACAACAAACAACAACAAATATGTGCTATTAATAGTGTTTTGCAACTTTTTCTCCCAGAACTAAAATTTCACTAGATACATGATCCTTTAGTGTATTGCCAGGGACAGTTTTACTTTTTTTGGCCACTGCGTAACATTTATCACTATTTTCCAAATTCTAATATTCATATCTTCCATGTAAACTGATAAGCCTCACTCATTGATGACCAGCTTCAGGTACTAATATCTACCTCATTCAAGAGAGAATTGTTTACTCTGTGATAATAATCAACCTCAAAATCTCAGTGGCATAAAACAACGAAGTTTTATTTCTTGGCAAATACTTGTTAATGGTGCAAAGGTTGAGTACTACTGGAAAAGTCTCTCTCTCCCCTGTGGCCATGGCCGATGATATTCCACATGATGTGTATCCATTAGCTTGGGTCCTAGAATAAATTTAACATCTGGAAAAGAAATAATTCTTTGTTTTAAGGCATGGAGATTTTGGAAATGTTTGTTACCATGTCATAAACTGGACTACCCTTAGTTATACAGAGTATATTTTGAAATATCTAATTGTGAATACAGCTGGAAAGGGAAGACTTCCTTGATATCTTCTTGTATTGCTTTTCTTCCTCTCTTGATATTAATAACATCATCCTAATGTTCAATAAATGTTAGGATTTTGATACTATTGTATTTTAAATCACCCAAGCCCCAATAAAAATAAACTCCAGCTACAGGTGTTATTTCCCATAAGTGATAAGCCACATAGCCTCTCCCTCCTACAAGCACAGATATAAACACATTCAAAGGCAACAGTCCTAAGAACACATCCTACGCTGACAGCACTAGTTATAGTGTCACTCTAAATTACTCTAATTTAACTCGATTTCCTTGGCTTAATCTCATACGGTTATGTAACTATAAAAATGTTTAAAGTAGGTCAGAGAAAATGCATAATACTATCTGGGTAGACATAGCTTATCTTACAAAGAGCACAACTGGATCTTGCCACTTTGCTGACTTGCTGGCCACTCTATTTTAGTCCATACAATCTCCATGGACTGCTCATGGGAAAAAGAACCAGCTACTCATGGAAAGCATCAGAAGTACAATAACCTCTATCAGATGCAACTTCAGGACTTTACCAGGATTTATTTAAGTAAATATTACTTTTGACTTTCATACTTTCTTACATAAATTACCATTTTCTTCATTCGTAAAATAATCTTGTGTAGTAAGTAGTAAAAATACTTCCCAATTTAAAGATGGGTAAACAGAATCTGTAGAGTTTGAGTTTCCTGTCATCAAAGCTCATAAAATATAAAGTAGGCATCGTATTTCATCTCCTTTGACTCCACATCTTATCCCACATTCTTTTTCACTCCTATCACACCGAATAGATACTATTATTATCTGTTTGTCATGTCAGGTGCTTATGTCCTGATGGTTGACCCCAATTTGGGCAAACTCTGGTTGTAGAAATAGCTTCTATTCTTGCTTTCATGGGCTTTGACATGACTGCATTATTTCCTCCACCAGGGAATATGATGTTAAAATGTATTTCTTATTAATACTGGCATTGACACCTTGTCTAAACATGGTAGGTAAAATCTCCTCCTTGGATCCCTGATACTTGATATATTAGAATAGCTTCTTTAAAATTCAACAGGTAAGCGAGCTTAAAAGAAAACACCATTATCATCCACTTATGCTATATGCATCTAATAAGTAAAATAAAAGCAATAGAGAATAACAGTTGTGTATTTTCAAAAAATATGCTTGTATCAGTCAGGATTCTCCTGAGAAACAGAATCAATAGGGGATTATGTATATTGTATGTATTAGTGAAATATAAATATATATAAGGAGATTTATTACATGTAAATCTTTATATATAAAATATAAATAGACTTACTGTAAGGAATTGGTTCATGTGATTGTAGGGGCTAGCAAGTCTGAAATCTGCAGGGCAAGTTGGCTGGAAACTCTGGCAGGAGTTGATGGTGCAGTCTTCAGCAAAATTTCTTTTCTAGGAAACTTGCTTTTGCTCTTATGGCCTTCCTCTGATTGTATGTGGCCCATCCACAGTTCTGAGGGTAATTTCCTTTACTTTTTCTACTGATTGTAAATGTTAGGAATGTGTACAAAATATCTTCACAGAAACGTCTAGATTAGTATTTAATTAAATAATTAGATACCAGGGCCTAGCCATGTTGATATATAAAATTAACCACCACACCATCTTTTACAAATTGCCTTCTATGTCACTTTATCTACTCTAACAGCATTGGCCATCTTATTTAAAGTTAGAAATTAGCAATTTAAATAATGTGTGATGATACTGAAACGTAAATTAGCTATTTAACGAAATAAGGCATTTAATGGGTTCTTAAAACTTAGTGTATATCATTTTTTTAATAGAAGAAACTGAACACAATCTCCAAAATGCATACGTCAAGAAATTTAATTAGTTCCTAGAGTGAAAAGCAAGTTTCATATTTACCATTTGTCTGACAGAAATCACTGTATTTTGTTTTTTTACAAAGGAAGTACATTTTGTTGTTACTGACAATACAAGAGATTACTCAATATTTTGTATGTTTCCCTGACCTTCCTCTGACATATTTTACAATTACTAAAAGTACATCTATAACTTTTGTCTTTTTACACGTTTTAATAAAAGTGTGGTGACATATTCTGATTACTCAATGCTCTTATATTACACTAAGTAATGATTAGTCTAAGAAGCAATTTGGTTCAAGAAATGGCCAATTATTCAACACTTCTGGCACCTTTAAATTAGAAAATTTGCTAATTGGATTTGTGTTTTTCTATCTCCAAGTAGAGTATGTGAATCATTTCTAGCAAAATTATTTTATTATAATTATTTTGCTTTAGAAAAATGATGTAAACAATGCATCTTGTGCACATTCTAAAAACTATAGACCATCACATGAAAGAAAAATAAAGCTGCATATTTTTATATACACTGAGAATTTTATAGGTATTATTAATGATGTGAAAATATTAACTTGACTTTAATTTTGGCAAACACAAAGTTTGGCAAATTCTGCTAGGATTTCGCCAAAACATGTCTGTCCTTCATCAATAGTTACAGGTTTATAGCCCAAGTGCATGATAGAGAACATCCCCTGGCCTCTCTTGCATTTAGATGTGGCATTGGGACCAAGTTCTCTTCCATAGCATGGGAGCAGAAGTGATGTGTGGCGTTTTTCATGGGGTGTGTTTGACTTCTCCACCTTCTCTTTCCTTCCTGTCCTGAATGAAGGCGTGCTACAGCAAGGCCCAAGAATAAAAGAGACGAAAGATGGAAGGACCTGAGTCTGTGAAGAGAGCTGCTTGCTGCCCTTGGTCACCTTCCCTGGATTGTTAAACTAATGATAAATGAAATTAACTGTATTGGGGCCATACATGGGTTATTTTTTTAGAGTAGTTTAGCCTAACTAATTTCCCAGGAATGTACCTGCATTAGTTTCCTGAGGCTGCTATAACAAATTACACAAATTGGGTTTTTAAAATAACAGAAATTTATTCTCTCACAGTTCTGGGGACTAGAGATCTAAAATCATGGGTTGGCAGGGCTACCTTCCCTCGGGAGGTCTAGAGGAGATTTCTTCCTTGCCTCTTCCACCTTCTGCAGGCTGTAGCATTCAGTGTGGCTGCATCACTCCATCCACCTCCATCTTTAATGTGGCTTTCTTTACTTCTCCTCATATCCCACCTCTGTGTGTCTCTTATCACGACTCTTATCATTGGATTTAGGGACCATTCAGATAACCTAGGATAATTTCATCTCAAGACCCTTAATATAATTACATCTGCAAAGGATGCTTTTTCCAAATAAGGTCATTCAGAGGCTCCACGGGTTAGGATGTGGACATATCTTTTGGGACCACCATTCAAAGGCACTATAGTACCTTTAAGAAATTTTATGACATTGTTTTTTTTTTCATTCTGAAGTGCAACTACCTATAATGCACTATCTATAATGATCTTAAGTGTCTTTATTTCTAGGAGCGAGGGATCTACATAAAAGGAGATTAAAATAGCAAGCAGTTCCACTGCAGAAGCAGAACACTCTAACAAGCGGGACTCTTTCCACCTCAGTTTCAACTGAAGCATGAACACCATAAAAGCCATTGAGATCGTCAATGAAGAATCAAAAAAGGAGGGAAACTTCCAAAAAGGATTTCACTAAGAGAGAGGTCTGTGTGGCTTTCTCCAGTATAAAAACAGAAGATAAGGATGAAAGGATACTATTTCTAACTCCGTCTGTGGGGAGAAGGGCTTCAACAGAACACCTCAGAGCACGTGCTCTGTGCTCTGGCAGTTGGAGGACATGAAGGACTATTTCCTGACCCACGCCTGGGAAAGATCAAATGACCTGTGGGGTAGGAGGGTAAAGGGCCGCATCTGTAAAGTAACTGTTCTCCGTTCTGGGAATAGTTAATAAGTGCATGAATCCCAGTGACTACATATGAATTCTGAAGTACTGTCAGCCTGGCCTCATTTTAGAGGGGAGCTTGTCCTAGAGGGAAGTCTGACATAGCAGAGAACCCCAGCAGTAAGAGAGTTCCTGAGGAAAGAGCTGCAGCAGAAGTAGAGGCATGACCCACATGGTTGGAAAGGTCCGTGGGATCAGTCTCTGAAGAACCCACCAAAGCACCCACAAGGCAAAGTCATTCATAAACATGCACCATCCCCGCAGAGCGCATCTCACAGCAGTTCAAGTAAAGTGAGAATTGCCTGTCTGTCAATGTAACACACCCTCCTTCTCCTACTCTGAGAAAGAGGATGGGAGCCGTGAATGAGAAAGAAGGAACAAAGTCCATGGTTCTCCCCAGGAAGGAGGTGGCAACCCTACCACAAGCCCTAACTGGGAAATGGGAGGATTTAGTGTAGACGAATGCAGATATTTGTTACAACGTGTGTTTATAACACACAAATCTGCTTATGTGCAACTGATAAGCAAGTAAAATCACGAAAATGTGAAATTAGTTTAGCTGTTCATTTTCTCTGAGCTACTGAGCAAAGCTCAATGTAGGAAAATGTGCCACTTGATTGAACACCTTCCTTGTCCTCTTGCCCTTCCTCTATTTGCCCTGTGCTTTGCCCCAGAGGCTATGTCCCTTTCTTCTCCTGAGGTTATGTCCTTTTCGTCATAAAAGCATGTAACATACCATCTCAGACCTGAGTAATCCTTCTAGCTGGAAGAATCCGTAAGCTGAACCAAAAAAAGGAAGAGTAAAGTAGGCTTAAGAATTTAAGAGAAGCATGAAGTTTTCTAAAGAATGAGAGAACATAGAGCACATGTGAGTTACTGACTGTAAGTTGTAACATTAGAAAGATTATACTATCTGAATGTATGAAGCTTAATGTTTACTCTAAATAAAATACTATATCCTTTTTGAATAATTATTCAGTAGGACCATTTTGACTCAGAAGAGAGAGTAAATATATAGTTTATCAATTTTTATAAAAGCATATTCAACAAACCAACAATCTCAAGTGATCCATTGAGGTTATTAACAATGTGAGTTGAGACTGATTAAAATAGACAGAACAGGAGCCAGCCCAGTGGCACAATGGTTAAGTTCATGCTCGCCTCTTGGGTTGCCCGGGGTTTGCTGGCCCAGATACCAGGCGTGGACCTATCACAGCTTATCAAGCCATGCTGTGGCAGGCGTCTCACATATAAAATAGAGGAAAATGGATATGCCTGTTAGCTCAGGACCAATCTTCCTCAGCAAAAAGAGGAGAATTGGTGGTGGATGTTAGCTCAGGGCTAATCTTCCTCAAAAAAGAAAAAAATAGAACAGGGATAATGTGATTTTCTACTGCAAACAATTTGTTTGTGAAGTCAGAGGGCTGGTGATAGCATTTTCCCACTACTGCCCGAAGTTCTATCTCTGTATATAAATATGTGTGGCTGAATTTTTTAAAATATTAAATTCAATATAAACAACTTTAAAAACACCACACAGTACTAAACACCATATATACATAAAATGTCAACATTGCCAAGGCTTATTTTTTCTCTTTAAAAAATAAAGCAAATGTGGAAATATTACATGAAAATACTGAAAGATACTTACTAAAATGCAGGTGTGATTCACCATATGAGCCATACAGGTTGTCTTTAACATTGCCAATTACAAAATGTTGGATAATTTACAAAACCTTTGCAATAATTGTGAAAGGATTTTTTTCACTGAACATATTGGATATTTTTGTATTCTTTTAAAAAACTTTTCTACTTCAAGACAGTTCTATTTGTACAGAAAAATTGAGAAGATAGCATAGAGAGTCCTCATATGCCTCACACCCACTTTCCCCTATTACAAACATTTTACATTGGTGTGGCATCTTTGTTACAAATGACCCGATGTTGATACATTGTTATTGACAAAAGTCCATAGCTTATTTAGATTCCCTTATTTTTTATGTAATGTAATTTTTCTGTTCTAGGATATCAAATTACATTTTGTTATCATATTTCCTTAGGCTATTCTTTGTTGTGATAATTTCTCATACTTTCCTTGTTTTTGACCTGTTTCTGCTGGAGTATTGAGGAGTACTGATCAGGTATTTGATAGACTGTCCCTCAGTTGGGATTGGTCTGATGTTTGTCTCACGATTAGATGGAGGTTATGGGTTTGGGGAAGAAAAATTAAAGAGGCTTTCTTTGCTACAGGAATAAAATGACGTTCTAATTACATATCAAAAGTATATGTAATTAATACATGACTTGTCACTGTTGGTGTTAGCCTCGAACGCCTGGCTTAAGTAGTATTGCCGGATTTCCCCAGTGGAAAATGACTCTTTTTCTCCCTCTTCCCTCGTTTGCTCTTTGGAGGCAAGTAACCATATGTAGCCCACTTAAGGAGTGGGAAGGGACCTCCACATAAATTATTTGGAATTCTTCCACGGGGGAGATTTATCTATTATCTGCCATTTATTTGTACATTCAATTGTTCATTTATATCAATATGGATTCATAGGTATTTATTTTATACTTTGGGCAATAATCCAAAATTTTTTTATGATTTTTGCTCAAATTGTTCAAAATTTGAGCATTGAGAACTCTTTCAGTTGGCTCCTGTGTCCTTTTGTCATAACCTCATAATTTACAGTTGTGTTTTGAGCACTTACCTACTTAATGGCTCTACAAGAAGCTCCAGGATCATCCAGCATGTTTTCTGCCCTAATCCTGGAATCCGCCATTTTCCAAGGTGCTCTGGTTTATTTTATTGGAGAATGGTATTAGAAACCCAGGTCTTGTCTCTATGTGTGATTTTTGCTACTAAGGTCTGGTTGTTTTTAGATCCTCAAAGCTAAAAGAGCAAGGAAATATTATGCCTATACCAATGTAAGTGTAACGCATATCTATAAATGTTTCTAATATGTAATCATTTCTATCTATGTTTAGCTAAACCTGAATTCATACTGATTTCTCCAACTTTAATCCATTACAAATAGAATATTTTAGCCTTGTCCACTGACTTATCCGTAACCATCCACTACAACAGTGAGAAAATCTAACTTCCACCTTCCACCATGCATTTACTTAATGTGTAAATCCCGCATGGTGTATAGTGGTCTCAAAATTGTTAACCTGTACTCCCACAGGAAACACCTTTCTCAGCCAGACTGCAGTGTTGGTACAGGGTTCCTTGTGTCTTTAGCCTTTCGTACTAGACTTAATTCCACAGTTACTAAGTTCAACTCCTTTTTTTTCTCACGTCATTGGGTGAGATTGTTTCACAAACTTTTGAAGCAGTTAAATTTTATTTTTGTTACATTCTGCCTTCTATCCTGAGATCCTCTGACTTCCTTAAATATATTTTTAAAAATTTACATGCATAGGGGCCAGCCCACTGGCACAGCGGTTAAGTCTGCACATTCCACTTTGGCAGCCTGAGGTTTGCCGGTTGTATCCCAGGCTTGGACCTACCCACCACTTGTCAAGCCACGCTGTGGCAGGCTTCTCACATAAAATAGAGGAAGATGGGCATGGATGTTAGCTCAGGGACAGTCTTCCTTAGCACAAAGGGGAGGATTGGCAGTGGATGATAGCTCAGGGCTAATCTTCCTCAAAAAAAAAAAAAAAAATCATACAAAAAGAAAAAAAACTTACATCCATAAAGGTTCATTCTTGATGCTTTAAACTTCTATAGATTTTGACAGTGGATAGGGTCATTTGTCCCCAATTACACTATCATATAATTTCACTGTCCTAAAAATAAAATTCTTCTTTGCTTCACCTATTCAACATATTCTCTCCAACTCCTAGCAACCACTGATGTGTTTATTGTCTCTGTAGTTTTGCCTTTTCCAGAATTTCACATAAATGAACCATACAGTATGCAGCCTTTAGTTCAGCTTCCTTCACTTAGCGATGTACATTTAAGATTAACCCATATCCTGTATGGCTTGATATCATAATCCCTTTTTAATTGCTGAGTAATAATGTACTGCATATATGCATTGCTATTAGATTTTTTTATTTTTTTAATCCATTCACTTATTCAAGGGCATCTTTGTTGTTTCCAATTAGTGACACATATGATTTAAGTTGCTATAAACTTTTATGTGTAGGTTTTTGTGTGGGCATACATTTTCAAATCAGTTGGGTAAATATCTACAAGCACGATTGCTGAAATCTTATGTTAAGACAAAATTTGGCTTTCTAAGAAATTGCCAAACTGTCTTCTAAAGTGGATTAAAGCACCATTTTGCATTCCCACCATAAATGAATGAGGGTTCATTGCTTCATATTCTTGTCAGAAACTGGTATTGTCAGGTTTTAGGAATTTATCGATTCTAATTGTTCTATATCTCATATATCTAGTATCTCATTGTTTTAATTTGCAACTTCCTAATGACAATTGATTTGAGCATCTTTTCAGATGCTTCTTTGACATCTGTATATCTTCTCTGATAAGATGTCTTTTCAGCTATTTTGCCTATTTTTTAATTGGATTTTTAAATTTCTTATTGTGGAATTTTATGAATTTTTTAATATTTTGAATAGATGTTTGCATTAGTCAGGGTTCTCCAGAGAAACAAAGCAGTAGAATATAAGATGTAGACAGACAGATGGATAGATGGACAGATAGATCGATCGATCTATATAAAGGATATTTATTATGAAAATTTGACCTTATGCAGTTATGGAAGCTGAGTAGTCCCACGATACATGCCATCTGCAAACTGGTAACCCAGGAAAGCTGGTGGAAAGCTTCAGACTCAGTCTGAGTCCAAAGACCCCAGAACCAGGGGAACTTGTTGTGTAAATCCCACTCCTAGGGCCAGAGAAGATGAGATGAGATGTCAGCTCAAACGAAGAGGCAGGAAAAAAGGAATAAATACTTCTTCCTTCCTTCTTTTGCTCTATTCAGGCCCTCATCAAATTGGATATGCCACTTTGGGGAGGGCAATCTACTTTACTGACTCCAGCAATTCAAATGCTAATCTGCAGAAATAGCCTTACTGATGATACAACCAGAAATAGTGTTTAATCTGAGCACTCCGTGGCCAGTCAAGTTGACACATAAAATTAATTATCACAAATCTACCTCGTGTCAACTTGGCACCCTTATATATCTTCTTAAGCCATACTTTATCTCCAAATAAAGACAATAACAAGGTCATAATTCCACCTAACATGATACAACTATCCTGAGTACTACCAAAAACACACTAATCCCTTCCCCAGAAGACGAGGTAATGTCGTTGAGTCATATTTACTCTAGTTCTTGACATCCTGTAACTTAAAACCTATGATGTAAAATTAACAATAGTTAAGTTCTATGATATAAAATCAATACATCTTCTGTTACATAACAGGATAAAGAGGAAAGAAAAACACACACACACAAACATATTCATACCAAAATAAGGAGGATATGCTCATGACCAGTCCACCTCTTGGTCTGTTGATTCAGAGGCAAGAGGAGCCCAAAGTGATCAGATAGCAGTCTTGACTTCCAATTCAATGGAGTCATTGTTGTGTCTTCTGCTGGAAGCATTCTTCCCTCTGGAACTAAGGCCTCTAGGCCAGCAGGGCATAAAGTGATAGGAGCAGAGAGCAAAAATTTTGCTTGTGGGCCACTAGGGGTAATAGCACGTGGTGCCACTCTCATTTCCAGACCTTGATTCCTGGACCCTTGCTATGGGAGAAACAGCATTAGATATTGGAAACTGGTTCAGAGTATATACAGCTTTCTGGAACACCTTACCCCAGTCCTGCAAGATATCGTCATCTAGTTGGTGCTGTAACTGAGTCTTCAAAAAGCCTTTCCACTTTTCTATCAAGCCAGCTGCTTCAGGATGGTGGGGAACATGATAAGACTGACACTGAATAGTTGCCTCAGGGACCTCAAGAGAGGTTTTGGAAGAATTTAACTGTTCCTTCAAATAGATTTTTGTTGTCCTTGTTATGTTAAGAGATGCAATTATTGACTACCCGGAACTGGACGGAGCCCCATCACAAGAGTACACCTGCGTGAATGAGCTGAGAGATGGCCGAAATTATCCTTTGCTTTATTTTAATATTAAAATCTCTGCCTCAGGAGGAGCCTAAGCCTTGTTACCTTAACCTGTGATGTATGTAGAAACATGTTTTCCAAGTGAGCCTGCGCAAGCAAATATTCACCTCTCCCTTTTGAATATTCATTCCCCATCTGAAATAAAATGTCTCTGCTTTCCTAAGCCAGGAGAGCAACAGCTTTGGGAAATAATTCCTTGTGGGCTCCTTATTTGCAGCAAATACATTTTACTTTGTGTGACAACTACTTCTGGTGAAGGCTCTGATTTCAACTCACCAAGAAGCGAACCCACTTCGATTCAGTAACAAGACCAGCGAATTCCATGTGTGTGGGCTTATTGCCATATTCCTTTTGCTGTGAAGTGAATTCCTTGATCTGAAGCAATGCTGTTGAAAATACCACGGTCAATTAGGCAATCCCATAGGTGTGTGGGAATAAGACTATTCTGATTGCTACTTTGACTGCCATCCATTACAGGAACCATATCTAATTTGCCTTTGGCAGTTGAGTGCCATCACTTGGTCCCTGCCACCCTGAGATCCGAATTACTCCCATTGCATTTAGACTTCCCAATTCAGTGACTACAGTTCCCTCTGTGAGGTCTGGCCTACAGAGAAGAGTGATCACAGAGCTCTTCAAGGATGCTGGGGTTCCTCTCACAAATTTATCGCTTACAGTATGGGTGAAAGGTATGTTTTCTGAAGAGTAGGTGACTAGGTTTTAAAGGACAAATCTACTTTAACATTCTAATCCCCCTAAGTCGTTGAATCCTTTCCTCTACATTAAATCAAGGCATGTCAAGGCAATTCCAGTTCACTCACAGGGGGCCATCATTTGGTCCATGTTTCAGCAACCAACTAACCAAACTGTTAGAACCCTTTCTGACTCCTGAGGAGCAACACTAATTGCAGAATCACTGCTTAGTGAGTCCACGTGAATAAGTTTGGCCTGACCCACTTTATGTTCCTTCTACCATTATCCCACCCCTTTAATATATATTCCTGCACAAATTCTGTGGATTTCTGTCTATATAAATTAAAAAAACTCAAGTAGTTCTTTTAGAGTATATTACACCTCTTAATGGGGTCACATATAGTACCTCATCTTTAGGAAACCAGCTAAATGTGAATTAGTGATAAGCCTAGAAGCAACGAGGGAGTACAGACATGGGTCTGGAGGAGAATCGGCATTGTCTTGCATGGCAACCACCTTAGGGAGGTCATTACAGTTTCCTCAGGCAATGCAGGACTACTCCCCTCAGATGGGAGGGTAAGGCCAATACCAGTTGGGGGGGGGGTAGGGATGCCACTGTCATTTGTTGGGGAGACCTTCCACTGGCAAAGAAGACTCAATAGAATTTACAGGCTCAATGTACCCAGTTTCATCAGGGTCTTCCCACATGTCCAGGTCCTGACTCCATTCTTTCCCAATTGATGCCCTCGGTTAAAAGTAGACAGCTCGCTAGGATGAGTTCAACTTGTGTTGTAATTCAGCCAGTGGCAGAATGAGGTTGTGTTTGATTTTCAGCAATTTCAGTCCTGCAGCTACAAGAGATAAGAGTTTCCTTCAGGGCACACATAGACACTCTTAGGTCATTCTTGTGGTCCTTGAGATAGGAATCTGAATCTCTGAGCTCATCCTTTTCTTTCACTACTTTGTCCAGCAACGTTAGGAGCAATCAGTCAATGTCATTATAGTCATGATTTTCCAAAAATGCTTGAAAGTAAACAGAGCGATCTAGCTCCTTACTTCTTATGAGTAATTGACCACGAGTATCCAGTGCAGATATTCTGCAAATATTTATGAAGGGTTCAAGTCATGGACTACCAGTCCTCTCTTTACTACTAGAAATAATCAGGACATTTAAATCTTCTCAGAAGGCCAGAGCTGAGATGTGGTAGGAAATCAGTAAGGTAGGAAAAAAAGAGATGAATTCCTTCTTCCTCTGTTCTATTGTATTCAACTCCTCAGTGGATTAAATGATGCCCATCCACACTGATGCCTACTTTACTGAGTCTCCCAGCTCAAATACTAATCTTATCTGGAAACACAATCACAGACATGTCCATATATAATATTTAACCTGGGCACTCTATGACCAGTTAAGTTAATAAGTAAAATTAACCATCACAATATTGTTCATCAGATATGTTTTACATACAGTCGGCCCTCCATACGCAAGGGTTCCCCATCTATGGATTCAATCAAGTAGAGATTGAAAGGCCTACGATGAGTGCATCTGTACTGAATACGTACAGACTTTTTTCTTGTCATTATTTCTTAAACAATACAGCATAACAGCTATTTAGATAGCATTTACATTGTATGAGCTATTAAAAGTAATTTAGAGATGATTTAAAGTATACAGGAGGATATGTGTAGGTTAAATGCAAATACTATGCTATTTTACATAAGGGATTTGAGTATCCTTGAATTTTGGTATCCATGGTGTGTGTGTGTGTGTGTGTGGGGGGGTCCTGGATCCAATTCCCCATGGATATCAAGAGATAACTTTATATCTTTTCCCAGTTCATGGCTTGTCTTTTCATTCTCTTAACTATCTCTTTTATAGAGCATAAATGTTAATTCTAATATAGTGCAATTTATCAATTTTTTGTCATGTATCATGCTTTTGGTGTTGTATCTAAACCCTCATCACCAAGATAATGTAGCGTTTCCCTCTAGACATTTTATAGTTTGGCCTTTTACATTGAAATCACTCATGCATTTTAAGTTAACTTTTTTGAGAAGTGTAAGGTCTGTATTTAAGTTCTTTTTTTTTTGCATGTTGACTTACAATTGTTCCAGCACCATTTGTTGAGATGACTGTCCTTTCTCTATTGATTTGTCCCTCTGTCACCGACTAATTGCCCTGAGGAAATCAAGGGTGGGTTTGGAAGCATTTAACTGTTTTTCCAAATTGTATTCTTTTCTCTCTTGTTATGTTACGGAGATGCAATCACCAACCTCCCTGAGCCAGACCAAGCCTCACCACAAGAGCTAAGCCTATGACCTTTGCCTACTTTTAAGGATAAGATCTCCCCTGGAGGAGTTTAGGCCTTATTTCCATAACCTGCAGTGTATGAGGAAGCATGTTTTCCAACCAAGTCTGTGCAAACAAATACCCACCTCTCCCTTTTGAATATTAATTCCCCATCTGAAATGAAAAGTACCGGCCTCCCTTTGTTTGGGGAAGCCATGACTTTGGAAATGATTCCACATGGTTTCCTATTTTCTGCAAATATACTTTACTTTGTGAGACAACTACTTCTGGTGGAGAGTTTTATTTGACTCACAAGGAGGTGAACCCACTTTGGTTTCGGTAATACCTCTGCCTTTATAAAAAATCATTTGGCTATATTTGTGCAGGTTTGTTTTCTTGGCTCACCATTATCTTGCATTGTTCTATGTGTCCATTATTTTGCCAGTACCACAGTGTCTTTATTACTAAACTTTTTAGAAATTATTGAGAGAGTATTGTGGCTTCTCCAACTTTGTTCATCTGCTTCAGTATTGTTTTGGTTATTTTATTTTTTTAAATTTTTAAAATTTTTCCTTTTTCTCCCCAAAGCCCCCCAGTACATGGTTGTGTATTTTCAGCTGTGGGTCCTTCTAGTTGTGGCATGCGGGATGCCGCCTCAGCATTGCTTAGATGAGCGGTGCCATGTCCGCATCCAAGATCCGAACTGGCGAAACCCTGGGCCACCGAAGCACAGTCTGTGAACTTAACCACTGGGCCATGGGGCCGGCCCCTATTCCACGTCTTTTGCCTTATAGTATTAATTTAACTGGTAGTTATTTTATATTTTAAATTCCAATTGTTCATTGTTGGTAAGTAGAAAAACAATTGAATTTTGTATATTAATGTTATATCCTGTGATTTTGCTATATTCACTTATTATACTAGAAATTTTTTGTAGCTTCTTTAGCATTTTCTACATAAATAATCATGACATCTATGAATAAGCGCAGTTTTATTTCTCCCTTTTCCAAGCTGTACACCCCTCATTCTTTTAACTTGTCTTATTGTAATAGCTATGATTTCTAGTACATTGTTGAATAGGAATGGTGAGAGAGGATTTCCTTGTCAATAATTCAAAAAGAGCTATTAGATTAGAAAACACAGCAACTGATCAAAATTATTTTTTTTAACTTTAAATTGCTTGGTGGCTCATCTGACATCTTGTATACAATGCCTTAAATAAAAATATCAGTAATGCAACTTATACACTTATTAAGGTGTATTGAAATGGAAATCTTAGTTACCAAGTGAAACAGTTGCTTAGGAACCATTAGAGAGTTTGAAAGGACAAGAAATAACATATTTATTGAACATGTATTTTTGTAGTCTAGAATAGATTCTATATGCAAAATATTTTGGTAAACTTGTCTAACCACTTGACACTAAATATGGGGAAAAAATCCAAAGCATAATAGATTCCTATAATCTATGGTAGAGCTAAAAGCACAGTACAATCTCTTCACTACTCCAAAAGATTTTCCCTTAGTTGATTTGTTATAGTGTGTCCTGTAACAGCCAAGGACTTTAGAAGTAGATGTATTCCTGTCCTGACTTACTCATCACAGAATTGGGTAAGTTATTTTCTTCTGAGGAACTCACTTTCCTCAACTGATATTACATACACACGGTCAAATATTTTAAGCATTATTTAATTATATTTTACATTTTAATACTACAGGAAATAAATATATCCTAGTTTACAAAGGTATGTACAAGTTAAGGTGGACATTGTGCTCTCATGGACTTACAAATAGATAAACAAAATCTGGGTGACAGTTTTACTCCAAGAAGGTAAATTGATATATGACTAAAAATTATTATAAATAATTCCTTAAGAAGAACTATGAACTTGTTTAACTTGCATCTGTGATTCTTAAGTTAAATTTCTCTTTTGGGAGACACTCAACAAATTTATGCAGTCACCAGCTTGGATAGTCGTTTTTCATGCCTGCTATTTAACCACTATGATACACACCCATGGATGCTGTCACATATTCTCTATATTCAGAAAACAACTGTCTCAAATTTTCAGTTTTGCAAACTAAGATAAATTGTAATGCCAGAAGTGCCTCACTTTCTTTTTAGTATGGTTAAAATCTGTATCTCCTAGAATTCCTAGTTTTTTTCATTTAAATTTGTATACCTTTTTTAAAAGAGTAGGTTCAGCTAATTTGATAGAAATGCGTATTTCCCAAGTAAAAGCTTAAATTGCACACAGATAGTTAATCTCATCCTCAAAGTTTTTCTAGTGTATTAGTTGACTGTATGTTCCATTAAGTATGCACTCTCAGGAGTTGAATGCATTCACATATTAATAGCTTTACTTCATTAGTAAATCTATATTCATACTTACTACAAGAATTCATAAAATTGCAGTTTTAGTACAAAGAACAAGAGCAATTGTGTAACAAGGGCATTAAGCTGTCTAGTGAACTGGAATTCTGAAGTTAAATTAATAGGGTAGCGTGTTTACATATCAGGAAGAATATGGAAATTAGGTCTAAATAAACAGTAGAAGAATTGCAAATGGATCAACAAACTATCAGTAAATGAATGTTTGTATGTTATAGAATGCAAAACTGTTACTTATTGATGCATTTAAGTATTGTGCAACTAATTCATGAATATACATTATGTATATCCTATGCCATTAGAGCTATAAGCATTTAATGATAGCTTTGTGTAGAATATAAATATTATCTATGCATTTCAAAAATTTAAATAGCTAATCAAACTTGAAATATTTCATTTGATTTCTTTTTTGTCAGGAGAGAGATAATTTGGTTAGCATCTTTGCTTAAAGAATGAAGATTCTCTGCTAAGCCACAAATTTGCTTTTGCTAAGGCGATTATAACTCTTAGATATTCCAATCAATCGAAGTGGAGTGTTTGGCTGCAATTTACAGTGTGCAGTAAAGATGCATAGGTTGATAAGTTATGTAACTGAGACTAGTGGCTTGCAGTTGCACATTTTTAATCACATCCAGTCATCCTTTGGAAGCAGTCTAGCAACCATACTTCTTGGGAAATTGGGAAATTAGCTGTCTTCAAAGGGCTTCAGATCATGGAAGTAATAATTAACTGATCACTGCATAAAAGATACATTTGCAAGGACATTAAATTCTTTCAATGATGAATTAAGGAAAAACCTGTGTAGTGTACAGGGATCTGAGATACTTGTAGATGCAATGAAATTTAACGAAGATTTTATTATTGTTACCTTAAATAGCATAATAACTCTACAGGGAAACCACAATGTAGGCCAATCTTGACCAACATTACAATTACCTAGGGCATTTAATGAAAAAAAGAAAACAACTCAACATGACTAATTCAGAATCTCTGAGTGTGGGGCCCAGATATTTGTATTTTCTAGGATAAAAATGCTATCTAATTTGTTTCATCATTCTTATTTCTGATACTTGCATGCTCACACGTGTAATTCTAGAAATTGCAAGAGCAATAGTATATCAATTTTCTCTTCCCATATTGGGAATTTTAGTGAAAAATAATAGAGACTAGAATTCACACAAATATGTGCTGGCAGTACAAATTGGGACAAAATACTTAAATTCTTTCATCCTGAGCAGAACTGGGGATGGGGAAGCACTGCTCTGAGCACATTATATTCTAGATCAAAACATACTATTGTTTTCTTTGAAGTGGCAGGCTTACTTTGTTCACTGTTGAGAAGATGCCTAGAAATAAGCAAAGCCGTACTTTGTCTCAGTCATTCTTTTAAGTAAATATGATTTTCCATAAAAACAAAAGCTGCTAGTTCAACTCGCAACTTCTATGCTAACCCCACATGACTATAAATGACATGACAAACAACTGTAAAAGTGATATCACTTAAGAGAACCCAGAACTTCTGTACACAGCTCAAGTGCTTTATGCAAACTTTCCATTCTGTAACAAATATAAAAAAGACATGGTTCAAGGGTAGAAGTTTAATATATTTTAAAAATTTTTATTGCTTTACCAATGACATTCTTAAAGGAAAGGGATTTTTCCCCCAAGATTGCATAGTGTAAATGTCAACACAATGAAGAAGAAACAACATTTTAGCATTATTACAAAAATAGAATTCCTCTGTGGACTCTACGAACTGATCTCAGGAGCTCCCAGGGATCTGAGGATCTCACTTGAGGATCACTGGTATAAAGAAAAGAAGTGATCTTTGCAAGAAGATTAAATCATTGCGCCTTCTTGTAATGTGTCTCCCTTTCTCTGGTTTGGCGCCCTCTCCCCATCTCTGCCAACTCACTCAGACCTCTGGTTCTCACTGCAGCTTCACTGATTGGCTTAGAAATCTTCAATAACTCTCCCTTGGTCTCAAGATAAAAATTCAAATCCCTTCACAGGCCATACAGTTTCTTCATTTCCCGGATTATGTGAACCTCGCCCAGGCTAACTGAATTACAGTACCTCAAAGTCTTGTTCCTTTGCATGGACAACTTTAGTTCTCTGTTTTCCTTTGCTTGAATCATTAATAGTCATCCAGAAAGACTACAGTGATTCTCGAGTCGGAGTTGATTTTCTATGTTAAGTACTTTCATAGCCTTTTACATGTTTCTCAAGTGGGACCCAATCACACTGTGCTGTAATTTTGTTCACCACGTGTCACTTCTATGTTAACCCCACCAAACTATAAATTGGTTGAGGATAAGGATAAAATTTGTCCTACTCAAGTTTCGTATTTTTCAAAAGCAAACATCTGAAAAGTAAACGAACTTTATTTACTAACAGAAATCACTACTTAGAGCCTAACTTGGCTACATTTTAATGCCTAAAAAATAGTCTTCTCCAATAAAGTGAGATGAGAATGAAAAAATGGGGAAAAATCCTATTACCGAATATCTATATATCTTTATATATTCACTCACAAAATTCCCTCTATTATATTGTGACTAACATGAAAATAGAGTGACATGTTGTCCTGAAATTTCAAAAAGTTTTTGAATTAGCTCAGGACAGTCAGACCGTAATTCCATGCACATCCCTGATGTGAGTCAAACAATTAAGCTTCATGATGTCAGGAGTATATATGAAGCCATGTAATTGTATTTGTTTCACATTCAAGTCCACATTTATTGTCTAATAACAATTTCAAATTCGAGTCTAAAGACTCAGCAAATAGCTCATTTATAAAGTTTTTAATCATCTATTAATAACTAATTAACGATTGTTTTCCATATTTTGAATGCCTGTAATGAAGAATATTAGGGCATTAATCAATAAGGTAATCTCTAAGTTGAAATGACATTATTTAAGATTGTGCTATGCCTCTGGTGAATGCTACAAAGATATTAGATAATCTTTGTAACAATATTATTTAGACTTGGTGCTCTTTTTCGTTCTCTTTTCTTCTTCGCAAATTAGAACAAAAATGGAGACTCAATTTCATGTCCATGGGAATGAGTTAACTCTATTTTTGACTGTCTCATTTTGAGCATTTAACTGTCATAGGGCAGAGCATGGACCATTTCATCCATTTTAAAGTAATACACTGTCTCTTTGGAGATAGCGGTGTCATTTGTTTTCATTTTACTGAGGCGTCTCTCTTTAGATTGAAATATTTATTAAAGGGAAAGATCCAGCTCTCTGAGACATGTAACCAAAGGATGAGATTTCTTAATTCACATCTTAGCTGACACACATTCTGCTACCTATTTCAGTGTGGTAGGTTATAGGCTGCATTTTAAAACACAGTGTCTTGATCAAACTATTGAGCCTCCAGAGAAATAGGCTCTTGTTTAAGCTAAAAATTTATTATTCGCTGTTCATTTTCCCACACATTATGCATTCTATTCATTGCTCCTGCTCACTGTGCTTCTTTCATAAATAATCCATAACAAAAGTATACCAGACTAGTACATAAAATTTGTTTCCGCGTCTTCATGACAAAGCTATGAGAAGGTTAATGAAATGAGTATATCTAAGAAACAATTTTTTTTAAAGAAACACTCTCGCTTTTTCCTTTACAAAGGTTTAGATGACATTACTTCAAAATGTCTTCAATGGCAATATGGACTATGTTGCCATATACATGTTAGAATTAGACTAGATAGTGGCCAGCCTGGTGGCACAGCACTTAAGTTCACACGTTCTGCTTCGGTGGCCTGGGGTTTGCCGGTTCCGATCCCAGGTACGGACATGGCACCGCTTGGCACGCCATGCTGTGGTAGGCGTCCCACATATAAAGCAGAAGAAGATGGGTATGGATGTTAGCTCAAGGCCAGTCTTCCTCAGCAAAAAGAGGAGGATTGGCAGTGGATGTTAGGTCAGGGCTAATCTTCCTCAAAAAAAAAAAAAAGAATGACTAGATAATCACTATTGTCTTATGTGTGCATGTATATCTTTTGTTCATCAATATTTAAGGGGTGGAGGAGTTGTGGAAAGGACATTTATAAACCTAGAAGAGACGTAAATATATGATGGTTTGCATAGGTAGAGACCAAAAACCCTGTTAATTTTCAATAAGAATTTTGTTAATGACAAAGTAGTTATGTGAGGGCAATTAGACCTTCTTCCTGAGGTAAAAAAGGAATTCTCTCACAGGAGGAATCCCTGCTATGTTAAGAAAGGCCAGGAAGAAAAGATATACAATTAAAAGAAATCATAAGTTAAAGGCAGAGAACAGTTTTTGATGTTGTTCACAAACCTCTAGTGAAGGAGGAAAATAGTCTCAGGCAAAGGATAGTCTTTTTAAGTGATTTTCCTTTAATTTTAGAGCAATGAAAAGACATCTGTCAGTTGTTATTCACAAAGGACATCTCATCTGATAAAAAGTGATATTAACATAAGCCAAATTTCCCACCTAGAGTTACAGTAGATAATATAACAATTTTTTAGCAAAGAATTTATTTGCTTACTTTTTAAAACATTTTATAAATTTAGATAAATTTGCTCTTAATGCTATATTATCCTTAATGTTTCTTTTTATTTCTTAAAAAAAGTAAAGTAAGAATTATTATCGTCATTGCTTATGGGGAAAAATAGACTTGAAATATCACCATAACTAGAATTTAGAGTTAAATTATAAATGAAATATTCAATTAAAACTTTTGATAGCAGATAATATATATTTTTGCCTTCAACAGGGAATGCAAATGAACATACTAATTAGTTTTTTGCATTAATTTTTCTATTTGAAATTTTTTTTTGAATATTTAACAATGTTATATATCAGAGGATATATGAGTGACTGATCAGGCTCAATTATATTCGGTATTTGATCAATGAGTGAGCAATTCACAAAGAAGCAATTTGAATCTCTTGGTTCCCTAATGAGAATAGTAACTTCTACTTGTTTTAACTTTAGAAAAAATTTTGGAAAAATAATCTAGAAGAAATTTAGAGGAGAAAAGTTTTCTGTGGGAGGATATGATTTGTAGTTTCGATTAAAGCCATATCAAATATTGTTTCATAATTTCCTCTACATTGAAATATTTTAATATATGTAGTGGTAGAAGCAGATTTTCAATTTAAAAATAATGCTTTATTACCAGTGGCTACCAACTCTAGGTTTGATTTTAGGATATTATCTGTTTGTTGATTTAATTGTAATGTTTGTGTTTACCAGGAGATTCTTAGACCTAGTGTCTATTGCAACACTTTCCTTTTTTTCATTGCCCATTTTAATTTATTTTCTGAAAATTGCCACCATGTGATGCTTTCTGTCTTTCTTTTTTAAATGCCTTATTAATGCTTTGGTTATTTATGATAAAGACTCTTTTATATATAATTTGTACTTTTTCTTCCTTAGCCTGGTATCTTCAGCTTATCTTTTAATGATATAGTTTGACATGTAAATTTCAAAAATTCACATACTCCAGTATCTCCTTCTTTTCCATTATGGATTCTAAGACATATTACAGAGATAAGTAATGAACTAAAGGTATTGTTTTCCCTCCTTTTGGGGAATTACCACTATATTATATTTTTGATTAATATAGTGTTGATTACTCAGAGAACAGAAACATTGATTAGAGCCACGACATAGACAATATTTTTTCAATTCTTTAAATCCAACTATTTAAACTCATTTTAAAATTTAAGTAAATTTGCATTCTTCCTTATAATTTTCTAATTTTCGTAAGTCTCTCAATAATTTTCTTATTGGTGATTTCCTGCAAAAAAATATAGTAAACCAGATCAAGTATTTACAGCCATAAACTGAAACTTCTGTAAAATTCACTGAGTTTATTTAAAAGTGAGTTTCAGGACATGGATAATTTAAGAGCTGCTATGGTCCCAGTTGGCTTTTGAATTCTGGGGGGAGTGGGCGTAAGTGAAGATTTACTCAGAAACGTCTTCCCCCCCTGTAAGATTTTACAAATATTCAAGTATTCTCTTCAATATTCTATTAACATTTTAATGCTTTATTTTCAATGAATGTTTTTATTAAGGATCAATTTGGCATATGATATGAAGTATGGATTTATATTTGCTTTCCTTCCAATAGAAAGTTACACATGCCAATTTCATTTATAAACTAAAGCATCCCTTATGCAGACATTTCTAAATTGAACATTGTTATATATTAGGTTCCTGAGTATAATGGCTTTATTTCTGGATGGTAAATCTCTTCCACTTATGTATGTTTGTATTTATTTGGCAACCTTTAATTTTTTGGCTGCAATTAGAGAATAATAAGATTTGGAAAAAATCTGTCTTAACTCTTTCTCAAATAATCCTTTCATTCATAAAATGCTATTTTTCCTTTGGGTAAAACTGTTTCTTTTTAAAAATTATTTTCCCTCACTAATTTTAAACTTCTTTGTTGGTATATAGCATGCATGACTTTTAGACTCTCTTACATGGTTGTATAATCACCGCTATAAACATTGGTAAAATAATAAAAACAATAGACCCATCAGAAATAGAGATCCATTCAGAAAATTAACTCTAAGCAGCAAAACCAGTCTGCTACTTTCACTGGTGACAGTTTTAATCAATTCATATTGATTTCCACCCTGTAAATATGACTCAAGACTAAGATCAATAGGATTAAGGGACAACCACAATAATCAGACACACTGGTAATAGCAAAAATATATTCAACCAGTTTTCCTAGGCAGTGGTTTATTTAAAAAGCAAATGTGGATAAGTATGAAGTTTAAGGCGAGAGAACAAAACTCTAATTAATAATAGTACAGTGACAAGTCTACAAGAACATTTTTCTTAAGAAACTGATTTCACTCTTCTCAAAAGAATACCAAAAAGAAAATCTCATTTTGGTGGTGCAGCAGTTAAGTTCACACATTCCACTTTGGCGGTCCAGGGTTTGCCATTCAGATCCTGGGTGTGGACATATGCACCGTTTGTCAAGCCATGCTGTACTAGGTGTCCCACATATAAAGTAGAAGAAGATAGGCAGGGATGTTAGCTCAGGGCCAGTCTTCCTTAGAAAAAGAGAGGAGGATTGGCAGCAGATGTTAGCTTAGGGCTAATCTTCCTCAAAAAAAAAAAAAGAAAAGAAAATCTCATTTTAAGTAATTCTTTTAATGAACTTTTTGCACATATTTAGGACATGTTTTGGGAATTATAACACTAAGGTGGAAAGAGAGACCGAATGAATCTTAGTAACATTGCAAGTATTAACAGATATTAAATCTAAGAACACAGAATTTCTCAAAGAATCTAACACATTGGGATAATTTCTAGAATTTGGAAGCAATTTGTATCCATGACTTAAATAAAATTAATTTATAATGGGTAATATTTGTTATCCACAAAGTAACATAAGACAAGAGTACAAATGTCTAGCTGATGGCATTGTACACCAAATAAATGTGATCTATGTGGTGAATTCAAGCATAAAAACACAGAATATAATCATACGTAATGCATTCTTTGATTCAGTGCATTTATCCCAATGTGTAATTATGCATTCGTTGTTAAAACCCTTTGACTGATACATGACTACCCTGCTAGTGTGTGAGCACCAGAAGAGCAGGACATTATGTCACATTTTCACCATGATTTATTTGCCCAGACAGACTGCTCGAACACTCACTAGCTGCAAGACATTCCTTGAGCAAAAATGTAAATTCTTTCACTTTCAACATATCATGTGTAAAATTAAAATATTAATAGTATCTACTTCGTAGTACTTCGTAGTGTCGTTTAGATAGGTAAGAAAATAATCCATGTAAAACATCTAACAGAGTTCCTGAAGCTTAGTAAGCAATCAATACCTGCTAGCTCTTCACTGAATGCCTCCCATGTTCCCTACTCAAAACAGAATAATTTAAAAACATGAGGAAATATTGTTTCTGCTCTAGATTATCTCATGGTCCGTGTTCCAGTGCAGTAGGAGAGGCCTACAGATAAACAATAATTAAATTACATAGTTTTACAACACAAATTTGCCCTCTATTATTAAATAAGATACAGAAGGAGTAACACCCTCTGCAAATCTGGGAGCTGTAATAGAATAGTTTATATTTTTATTTTTATTTTATTTATTTATTTATGTTTTTGAGGAAGATTAGCCCTAAGCTAACTACTGCCAGTCCTCTTTTTTTGCTGAGGAAGCCTGGCCCTGAGCTCACATCCGTGCCCATCTTCCTCTGCTTTATATGTGGGACACCTACCTATGGTGTGCCAAGCAGTGCCATGTCTGCCCCCGGGGTCCGAACCGATGAACCCCAGGCCACCGAGAAGCAGAATGTGCACACTTAACTGCTGCGCCACCGGGCTGGACCCATAGAATAGTTTAACATCTATCTGATGAGATCTTTGAATCAATTGTAGAAGAAAGCTAGTTAAGAAAAATTCCCTTGGTTTTGTTTCTAGAAACTAGCTAGATGGTAGCAATACTAAAAAACTGTACATTTAGAAGAGCTGTATTGAACAGAAACGAGTTTGTGACCAGTGTAGTGGTATTGGGTGATAGCGGGGGTGGGAAATTATAAGCTCTCTAATCAACCTTCTCTTAATCAGTGACCTGGCTTCTATACTCTCCACTCTTTGTGAAAAATAAAGACTGATGTTTATGCATGATGGAAGCTTTCTGCCAATAGGCTGCACTGCAATATGTTCTCAAAGTTCTCTATCTACAACTTGAATTGTGCTCTTAGCAAAAGTCAATTATACTTATTCCTAACAGTGTTTTATGCTAGTTTTAATCATTTTTAATTGACAAATTTAATTAAGTATCAGTAAAAAGATGGAAAATGAGTATTGAGAGGAAGGGGTTATGTTTTTCTAAAAAGTAACAAGAGTCAGTTGGGAAGACTATATCAAGACAAGTTGAGAGCAAAACAACACTGAGTATCATAAATACAAAAGAAATAAAAAAACTATTTAAAAAATCTAGAAGTGCTATGCATGTGGATTTATTTGCCAATATCTATGTTTTTACTCTCTTGTAAGTAGTATGAAAGTATAAAAATAGATGAAGCTAGATGGATATGTTTTATTTAACTTTTATAAAAATGATATATTTTGATTGATTGATCAGGCACTCAGAATAATGCACTATACACAAGTAAAAGGAATACTTGTATCAGAAAATTGGAGAATGGAGGCATATATATCATTAAGGTAGGATAAATATTGTAGCAAATAATGTAGAGTTTCAGTGGATTATCACAATAAAAGTATATTTCTAATTGAAAATACAGTTGATTAGAGGTCAATGAGTCATTTTGATGCAATCATTCTGGCAATCAATTTCCTTCTATTAATTGACTCCACTATACCCTACAACCTCTAAGTCCTTTGTTGCATCCTCTATCTGGCTGGCAGCAAAGAAAAGAGAACAAGATGAGTGCTCTTCCACTCTTATCTACCTCAGCTAGAAGTGACACACATCAATGCCACACATATTCCACGCAGAAGAACCACTTGAAAACTGGAGTCTTGTGAACCCAGGTTGGTGATGCGCTCAGAGGGAGGAAGGGAGAACTGATATTAGCTCCCACCAGCAGTCTCTACCACAGTATTTTAAATTAGTCCAAACATTGGGTATATGATCCAAATGAGACTAATCACAGTCTTTCTCCAGAAATTCTCTGAAATTCAGCTGAGATGGAGAAATCCATTTACATCAAGAGGTAACAAAACAAACATACAGCTTAGAGTTGCCAAGAACTTTGTTTCTAGCATTGTGGAATAGGCTAGTTCAGAGAAAGCAGACACCTGGAGATAAGTTGAGCTGCAAGAAAAAGATTTAGTGGCAACAGGTTATATATTCTTGGTTCTTTCCTCTATCCTCTTTCTCCAGGGTATTTATATTCATTTGTGTTGCATTTTATGAGTACCAACCAATTGCCAGGCACTGTTCTCTTAGAGTAGGGGATGTAGGTATGAACAAACAGTGTCTCTTCTCTAATTTGGCTTACATTCTTATGAGGGGATACTGAAAACAAGTAAGCATATAAGTACATAAACAATATAACATAATGGTAGAGTATAATGCATGTTAAAAAGAAATAAAGCAGAATGAAATGATTGAGAGTGAATTGATAGTGAGAGTAATTTAGTTTGGAGAGTTTGAAAATAGGTGGTTGAGTCAAGACCTAAACAACAAATAAAAGCAACCAAAGGAAGGTCAGAGAACAAACTATTCCAGACAGAGGAAACAACCAATCCAAGACCAAGAGTTGGGAGGATCTTAGCATATTCAAGAAACATAAAGACAATCTGTGTACCAGATTTCAGGAAAGTAAGAAGATAAGAGTAGGATATATGTCCAAGGAGGTCAGCATGTTTGAAATTATGTTTGACCTTATGGGCAATCGAAGGTCTTTGGAGAGATTTGTATTAGGAGAGTAGAATGATCTGATTTTGTTTTATAAATATCTCAGTAGTCAACGAATTCAGTGGGAGAAAGGAAATTAGTTAGAAAGCTATTTTAATATTTCAGCCAATAAATAACAGTGTTTCAGACTAGAACCATAATCAAAGATTAAAAATAAAAAAAGAAATTTAAGATCCAATAAATTCCTCCTTTTTCCAAAAATACTGTATATTGGGTTTTTGTCTATTGCAACCAAAATAGTGTTAACTAATCAAATAGTATCGTATTGTGTTGTGAAGTCAAATAAGACAGTAGATGAAAATGTCCATTGAATTTGTCATTAAATAGGACAGAGTTGATGTCAGTTGTGGATACGATATATTTATTTTAGCAAACTACTAAAAATGCCTTTTGGTATCCTTGTGAAAATGTTTAAAATGTGAACTATAGTACACTAAAACCATTTATATTAAAATGCCCCAAAACTAGCAATATGGGAGTTATTGAGGTCTCCGGTGCTTCATTTTATGAATAGCCTCATGTCATTTATAAATTAATCAAATTAAAATATGAGATACTGTTTTCAAAACTCTGGATATAGGAAAATTGAAAGGACATCTAATGAGTTAGATAAAATAATTGAGATTTGAAATTGCTTCACAATATTAGAATGATGATCTAAATCTAGCAAGCTGAACTAATAGCATTTTTTAAAATAAAACTTTAAAATCTCTACATTAATTTATATGGCATAACATGGTGTGAACTTGAATTAATAGCTTATTTGAATAATACGTGATGTTCTAGTAGTTGATGAACTCAATGTGGGGTCTGTGTCCCACTGATTGATAGACTAAAAGTGAAATTAGTTAATATTAATAGATATAAATGTTTAAATAAATTATCCAAAATTCTGTCTGGAGTATTAGACCATTTATATTAGCCATCATTTAAGATGGACATAGATAACAGTCAGAAACATGTCCTGTGGTGTGTGGAACCATGACTTATGAAGAATCCAGGGTTAAGTGATTTGCAAAGAGATAGTATGAAAACATGATAGCTGAGTTCAGTCGATTTAAAAATTTTTCATCCAAATCCTTTTTATATACTGTTCCAGAGGGAGAACCTATAGTATTTGGTAGAAAAAGTAAAATAGTGAAATATGCAAGGAGATGAATTCAGTTGAATATATGGAAGATTCTACTAAGAATCCTTACCTCCGGCTCAATTACCTCCAAGAGTAGCCTGCTCTCTCATTATAAATTTTTAAAGCTGGGACAGTTATTAGTTAGGAGAATGGAGAAAGCACGTAAAAAATAAAGATGAATGGTTGAGTAGAACCTCAGGTCTTTTCAAATCTTAATTTTCTATGCTTCTATAATATCTTGTGAATTTTATTTAATCTAACCATGGTAATTTTAGTTGAATAGAATAATAAATAAACATATATATATAGAGAGAGACATAAACTAATTGATCAAATGGAAGAAATATTACACAAGCCAGAATAAATTATAAAAAAGATGAAAAAAGACTCACAATGCATTTAAACCACACTATATACTGACTTCTTACCATAGCTTTATTTTATTGATTGAAATAATATTCTTTTATTCCTATATTAAAAAATAAGTAAGTCTTGTCTAGATAAGAATTCTGGCAATTCCCATAGGTTGTCTGCTTAATCTTATGTGGCAGATAGTCTGTTGATAACAGTTTTAAACACAGATTCACTTTGATCATTAGAATGCCAAAGACATTAATCAAAATTCTGAATTGATCCAGTGATAAATTCATACCCCTCTTGCAGCTCAGGCAGCTTCAGGCTGGGCATCTGCACTAGGAAAAAACATTACTGGCTCCTGTAATTTCCTCCTGGCTGCTTCTCTTCTTACTCATCTCTCGCCAGCTGTTCCGCTGATCCCTATGGTAGGAGAGGCACAGGAGTGTGACACTGTGCTTTCACTACTACTGTCCTAAGCTGGCTTCATTCTCTATGGGCCTCACAGTAGTTTAAAGATGACTCAATTTGAGGCTATTCAGACATTTCCCGCCAGGAGGGTCCAAGTAAATTTCCCTTCGCTGTTGCAGGTTCTTCTATATTATAGGGGGTCCATTGGTACTCCATCCTCAGTCCCAGCTCACTTACTTCCAGTTTATTGCTACTGGGTTCTTTATACCCATCTGTGTGGCCCTGCAGGACCTATTGCTTCTCTTTCTCATGGGGCCCACATCTGGAAACGCATACATAATCCCTGCCAATAAACTATGAGAAGTCGGCAAATCCCGTAGTAATGATGCTTCCCGGCTCTGACAACAAACTGTCAAAGACACTCTTTGTCCTCAGTGCTTCTCAGGCTTATCTCAGATTCTAGAGCACACTGCCCCACCCACTGTTTGAGGTGAGGGGACTAGCACTAGGTTTTCCATGGCGGAAGGTGGAAGGAGCACAGCAGAGATTTTCCCTAAAATAACATCCTTACAAAATGATCTCACTCCTTCTCTCAAAACTTTTGTATTCTCAAGGTATGTGAGGGTGTTCAAGATCAAAGAGACAGTTTACAGTCAATATTACTTGAAAATCAGTACATGGTTATTCGGCACATCATTTTCAAATATTGTGTCTATTTCATCTTGGTGTCTAGTATAAACTTCTGATTTAAAATCCTATTTTAAAGAGAATTATTTAACAAAAAGTAAGCTTCATGGTCGGTAGAACCAGGTAGCTTAAGATGAGAATAATAGACATTCTAAAAGGAAAAATAGAATTCCTGTTTAATGCAAAGAAAACAAGAATTCCTATTTAAAGAGTATTTACCTGATTCATAGGCAAAATTGAGTCTTCACATTGGAAAAGTGTATTACATCAAGATTAACCAAAAAAAAGATCATATTCATGTATCACTTGGTAAAATTCCTATAATCAAAGAATAGAAAATGATTCAAAATTTCTAGTTGTAGGGCAAACATTGCTTAGAGAGTCTGAGATAGCTGACTGAAGCAATAACTTCTCTCAAAATTAACACATTAAATTCTCTATCATAGTTTTTTTCCTTCGAGCTATGCCTTTAGAGTATTCTGTCTGCCTCCTCCTCTCAGGATTTATTTGACTTTCAGTTGTTTACACAGGCACAATTTGGAGCTTTCCTTCACCAGGACCCTAAGCATACATTTTGCCTTACTTCTGTTTTGAAACACCAGTTCACTAGGTCTCTTTCTTGTTTCATTTTTTTGTTGGAACAAGTCCCAGTACCTCTCTTACAAGAAGGGTGCATAAAAAATAATATTTTTAAAAGACTATGTTAGAGTCAAATATTATGAAATGCTTTCATGTTGCTACAAGTAGGGCTAAAGAGAAAATATTAAAAATAAACCAACCAGAAGCTCCTTGATGACTTGCCTTTGAATAGTATTTGTATGAGAATATCATGATAGTGGAAACAGAAAATTCCCACTCTCATCTCTTACAACTCCAGCTAAGAAGAATCACTTGCAAATGGATGACATTTCAAATGGATAATGATTTATTTTAGTATGAATGTATGCTTCTTTTGTGTTTATTTTAGTTTGTTTTTCACTCTTGAAAAACTGCTTTTGAAGCCATTCTTTATTTTATCCAAACTTCTTTTCAGTAGGACTGTGTTATATTACATTATGTCATAGATGGAGTATCTGTGTCTCCCTCAAATTCTTATGTTGAAATCCTAACCCCTCCTGAGGGCAGAACCCTCGTGAAAGAGATGAGTGCCCTTATAAAAGACAGCTGGAAGAGCTCCCTCGTCCCATTCACCACGTGTGGATACTGCAAAAATATGGCTGTCTATAAACCAGAAATCGAGCTCTCATCAGACACCGAATCTGCTGGTGACTTGATCTTGGATTTCCCAGACTCTAGAAATGTGAGACACAAATTTCTATTGTTTATAAGCTACCCAGTCTACGGTTTTCTGTTATAGCAGCCTGAACAAACTAAGACACATTTTTATTGAAAAACAGTAACTCCCACTACTTGAACTCCAGGAGAAGAGTGCATTCACTACTAGTTGAACTTGGGTTCAGCTATGTTACTTTTTTGGCCAATGGCATGTTAGCAGATGTGACATTAACAGGGCTTTTAATGTGTCTGTGTGCTCGAGTGTGTCATCTTGCACATCTGCCATCTCTAGAGGAGCTGCTACTGAGTAGCTCTTGCCCTTCAGCCTTGGGCTCAGGAGGAACACTTTGAAGCAGAGACTCTTAAGCTAAACTGCAGAGCCATGAGAAAAATAAATACCCATAGCTAGAAGCTAGAAGCTTTTGGTTTTTGCTTCTCTTTTCTTACATAGTAAAAGTTGATATAAAAATTGGCAATGGAAATAGGAGGAGTAGCATTTCTAAAAAGACCCTAGACTATATGGCTGTGAATTTTGGACCAAGTGCTTAAAGTGAGAAAACTCATACCAGAGGTAGGAAAAATGGCAATTTATTTTCTTTAGTGCCAAAATATTGGGGGGAATTTTGCTTACGATATTCTGAAAGACAGAAAATGTTCTGAATGTATTTTCAACATAGAACTTGGAGAGCTAGAGGCAAAATGTTGACATCATGAGCTGGTTGCTATTAGCTGTATTTTATAATTTACTATAAGATAGAGATAGCTCACAAAAGTATTTGCCAGTTTGCAAACAGGATTTCTAGCAAATATAGGGAAGTCATAACTTAACAGGTTTAGAAAATAAAACTGCTTTTTATCAAATAAAATATGACTGTTATTGATAAGGAAAAAGCCCAAATTAGGTGTGTTACTCAGATACCTGTAGTTACGATTTCTGAAAGGAATTAGTGTCACATAGACCCTTTAAGCTGGATAAAAGGATACAAGGAAAAATGCATTTGTAGAGCAGCCTGATTTGTTCAAAGGACCTATAATTTAGTCTGGAGAGACAAATGTCCTGAAAATAATTGAGGGTGCAGCTTTTGGCACATGGAATTGACTGGAATTTAATACTTATAAAACCAAAACATTTGTGAAGACTATTGTCAAAAGTTCTGCCAGCCAGATCACAAGAAACTGAAATTATTCAAGTTAAAAGAAATCTTTTGGTCTCCAAATTTTCAAAGACAGGAGTCAGGATGAGGAAGCTTCTCAGACTCCCCAAAGGGCATTTTCTTGAATTCTTTTATTCCTACCTAATTTTTCAGAATTGGCTATTGAGCATGATGCAAAAAGAAGGAATTTCCAGAAGGCAGAGCCAAGAGGGTACAACAGCTTGTGGTAACAGAAACTGGACCTAATGAAGAAATATTCCTTTCCCTCAGAGTCGAGATACCTAGTAACATTTATCCAGAATTGTGAAGGACCAAGCCCGTCTAGACGCCTTGGGAGGCTAACAGCTCCCTGTTCCACACACTGATGTTGAGTGTGAGGGAAGGTAATCACTGGGCTTTTTGGTTCAGAGAACTCCAAATAAAGAGGAACTGCAACAAGATTTCATAGAAATTTCAAGAACCTGGACTTCAAACTTGATGTTATGATTTTGACAGAACCTTTAGAGATCTTATATTTGTGTGTCAGAGAGACTTGAACAAGTAGGCAGATCATAATAGCTTGAATATTATTCAAACATATTTACTCCCTCTACTTTACTTGCATGGGAGGAATCGACTTCCTAAACTTTGTCTTTGGGCTCAGTCACATAACTTGCTTTGACCAATATATACATCAATAGGTGTTAAATGAACAAGGGCTTAAAATGTACTTGCATGGCGTGCTCTCTTGTATTTCTGCCACCATCGTGAAAAGAGATTTTCCTGAATATGTTCTCCACTGTTAGTTAAAACCCTAGAATGAACACATATGTGGCAGAACCATTTTATTCATCTGTGGACCTGAACCATGACGTACAGCCAGTAGACCCTGAGCAAATTCTACAAACAGCGATAAAAAATAATTATTATTGCCATTTTAATAAATACTTTCATACCTGTGAAAACCATGTAGTGAAACACCTTAAAAACTAACTATGTGGTAAAAATGGTATCATTGAGCATCTTTTTTTTCTTATTTTTCATGAAATTCTACTTCAGAATCCAATAATTAACATTGTGTTGCTATGACCATGTTTAATAATTCAGATTTCTTAAGAAACTTCTTAAAACCATCTCCACCACTTAAAAGTTCAAAATAATTGGCATAGTAATCAAGTCAGTGTAGTACTTGCAAAAGGGATGGACACATGGATCAACGGAAGAGAGTAGAATCCAGACATGGACCCACACAAACGTAGTCAGTTGATTCTTGACAAACTTTAAAAGTTTGGAGGGGGGTATTTTAAAAACTTTAGCAGTTACTATATGTAAATCTAAATCTACCCTCTTTGGAACACGTCCATTCTTTCTCTTTAAATTTTTTTCATCGTACTGTCATGATCTTTTTTTAACTTATGGGCTAGATTTTAAAGTCTACCCCAAACACACAAATATAAGGTTTCACAGAAAATCCATTTTTAAAAATACTTATATCATTAATATATACTTATAGATATAATATTTATGCACATATACTGAAGTATCTCCTGAAATATATCAAGAAGGATTATTTGAGGAGATATTTCAGTACTAATTTCTCCAAATGGTCTCAAGACATATTTGGCATTTATGATTTCCCTCCTACATAACCATTTGGCATTCTAAGCCAATACTGATAGGTTTTCTTTTCTTTTCTTTTCTGTTTTTGAGGAAGACTGGCCCTGAGCTAACATCCATGCCCATCTTCCTCTACTTTATATGTGGGATGCCTACCAAAGCATGGCTTGCCAAGCAGTGCCATGTCCACACCTGGGATCCGAACTGGTGAACCCTGGGCCACCGAAGCAGAATGTGTGTATTTAACCGCTGTGCCACTGGGCCTGCCCCACTGATAGATTTTCTACCTCTTAGTGCAGCCCAAAACTTCACTGTCAAAGAATATAAACCATTGAGTTGATGTCATAATTTAATAAATGTTATCACTGTTAAAATGTATTATGTAAAATGTATTACATTACCTCATATTGAGGATTCCTTGAGGTCCAATGTGAGCTCCCTGCTCATGCAACTTACTTCTGCCTTCAGAAATTGTTCTGAATACAGTACTTTTTTTTGGACAATGATTTGGTCTATAGAACAGTGAACCTATTGTATGTTCTCTGTATCTATTATGCCTTAAAGTATGTTTGACAAACATGGAATATTTTCTGTTATGTCTTGGCTACTAAAACCTAGGGATCTCCCTCTGTGCTGGGCTCACCACAGTGTCCTTGAGGTATCCTGCTTTGGCACAAACATTTCATTACCATGGGATCCATTTCTTCTGAAGTTTGGGTGGTAGAGCTTCCTGTTTCCTGTTTGGGACCATCTGACAAGCCTTTTCTGGGATAAAAATGGAAGCATCTTAGTAACTCAGAAAATGGTCAGCACAATACATCCAAATGTGAATTGCTTTCAAAATCAAAAGTGGCTTTGTTTGGGGCCACCCCCATGGCCTAGTGGGTAGTTTGGCATGCTCTGCTTCAGTGGCTGGGTTTGGTTCCCAGGTGTGGGGCACAAACCTACACCATTCATTGGTGGCCATGCTGTGGTGGCAACCCACATACAAAATAGAGGAAGATTGACACAGATGTTCCCTCAGGGCGAATCTTCCTCAGCAAAAAATTAAAAACACAAAACAGAGGGGGCTTTATTTGGATTGTTTCTTTTTTTTCTGAATAGGAGATCCAAGGTATAACAACTTATTTTTATTTTGGAGGGGCTATCTCAACGTATCCAGATCATTGGACCTCCAAAAACATTCACAGAGTAAAGAAGCCATTTATTTTTTGGAATCACAGAATTTAATAGAATGATGTGTTTCTTCCTGGATTTCTTATCAGAATAATATCATTATTTGGTGGACAATGTGATGTCCTCTGGGACAGTTCAATGGTCAATATCCTTGCAAATTAAAATGTGTGCTAAATATAGTAGCAAGATAAAGATGTATTGCTCTCTTGCCGTGTGGAAGCAAACTGCTTCAGAGTGCTTGGGAGAGGGGAAATGTGGAGAGAGAGAAAGAGAGACATTGAATTTCCAAATCAATAGTAATAACAATTTAAAAAAACTGGTTTTGTAATTAGCTGTAAAACAAGTGCTTAGAATTTTATTTGTGTTTAATTCCTCAAGTAAGGAGATAACAGCTGGATGAATAGCTTAAATTGAAGTTACTTCCTCCTTAAACTTAAAATAATCCACTTTCATGTTATGAAATCACTCTCTCTTGAGCTTTAGGTTAAGAAGTGAAATAAAGGAGATGGTCTGGTAACTACCTGTGACAGTTAACTATTGATCCAACAATACTGCATATCCAGATATGCAATATTTTACTGGCTTAAAAGAACAGCTCTATTATTTCTCATGAATCTAAATTCCATTGGATGGCTTTGCTGACCAGGACCAGACTTGACTGCTATCTGCTAATCTCATTCACACATTTGCGATCAGAAGACGGGATGGTATAGGATGGCCTCAGATGGGATAATCAGCTCTCCAGCAGCCCTTCTCCACACATTTTATCCTCCTGCAGGCTACCAGGGTACATTCTGATGGTTAGTTAGAACAACAAAATGGGCTAAAGAGCAAATTCTACTGCGCAATTACTTTTCCAGCTTCAGCATGCATCCTATTTGTTAACATCTTGTTTGCCAAAGCAAGTCACACGTGTGGAGCAGATGGGACCCATTGCTAAAATCCGTCTGCACTCTACTGCTCCTTTATCTTTTGTAAATTAATCACATTTCTAGTATCTTTGTCCCTACCACAGATGTGTTTTTCCTTTTTGTGTATGCAATTGATGGAACAGTAAATACAGAAACTTTCATTTTCTCTTTCTCCCCCAATGACCCTTATACTTTGATTTGGAGAGCCAATATGATGATAACACAGATAAGCATATATATCTTAATTATAGCTCAAGACTTTGGGACATGACATGAGTATGAATTTGTTATTCCATTTTACCAATTGTGAGGTACAATCAGGTAAAAATGCCCTCTTCCAACCCAAATTCCACAAGCTTTCACTCTAATTGGTAGATCACAGTTACATTCTGTATTCCCAGAGACTGGTTCAGAGCAGTGTTCCATAACTCCTAACAGGCTGAATAGCTTCGGTTTCCAAGCATGCAGTTACCATTTTCCCTGATCCAAAGGCTAAGGAAGATCCTGTACAGACTTATTGTAGAGTCCTCCCTCAAGTGTACCAGATACACTTTTATTCAAGGGCTTTAGGATTCTCAGTTGAATCCTCTCTCAGAACTGAGTAAAAGCTCCTGACACTTTATTACAGTAAGCCAAATCAAGCCTTAGCTTACCAGATATATTATTTTTTATGATTACATGGATCATGTAAGAACTTACTTATCAAGATTACCATCTATTTGATTCTGAGTGATTGATTATATATTTGCAACCACCAAAGATCTCTGTAGGTCAGGCTGTTCCAATACCATTCTAGTTCTTCTGCCTATAATGAGAACTATGGCAACACTTTGGAAGCTAAAAGCAATGACATGACCTATGACCCCAGTATCACATCATTCTTGTTGAAATCAGGCAGCCTATTTGAATAGCAGTGTCTCCTACCTTCACCTCCCACTTAGAGAAGAAAATTAGCACAGCCCTTCCCACTTATGTTCGGCTCTCATCACCAATGTATTTATCAAAACGAGGACAAAAGGAATATCATAGCTCTCCATCTTCATGTTTATCATTAGCTCACTCTTTCTATCTGTTTCACTATCTCTGTATCTCTGTTTCAGTCTCTATAGCTCTTGCATTTCTATTGCCAGATTTTGATTTCTCCCCTTCACTCCAGCATTCCAGATTTATATATTCACCTCTTTCCTCCACAACTTGACTTAGATGCCCCATATGTGCCTTAAACAATTACAGAATGTCAATTTTCAATTACATGCCCCATTAAAAAGTGAATCCAGATACGTCATTGAACCCCTTTCTGCAAAAGGCTTAAGCCAGATACATTGCATTAATCCTATATTTTATGTAATTGAAATTTTTCACCTATTTATGACATTATAATGATATTCTACCGTATTTTTCAAAAGACTAATTTTTCTCATGTCTTTCTTATGAAGTCTTCAACCATATAGAAAAGCTGAAATAAACACCTCAAAATAAAGCTCTTGATATTTTCTCCTTTTTCTTTTCTAACCCACAACATCACCTTCATTGAGTAAATGGAACCATCAGTGAGTTTTCAGTTCAAAACCTAGGATTCATACTTGATTCCCCTGTCCTTACATTTGATATCTAATCCCCATACAAATCCTCTTTGCTCTATCCTCCAAATATGGCCCTAGTCCAGTGAATCCTCAACAACTATAGCTAGTCCTAACTGCAACAATCTTTCATGTAGACCACTGAAATAGCCTCCAACTAGTCTCTTACTTCCACACTATATTCTCTCAGACTAAGAAGTCAGAAATAATTTTTGATACATAAATATAAAATACACTTTTATTCAAAACTCTTTCATTCCTTCACCAGATGCCTAGAAGAAATTTAATTTCCTTGTCTTTCCTATTCTGGCCCTAAATGATCAAAACCCTGTCTGTGTAACTGACCTCATCTCCATCCACTTTCCTCTCGTTCCTTCCCTTCCAGGACAGTGACTTGAACTCAGAGAAAGGAATCAGGCCTCCTTAGCTCAATTCCCTAACTAGTTGTATAAATTTAAATATGCCATTCAATATAAAAAAATTTGGACATACGTTTGTTTTCTAGAATGAAGTTCTTTTAACAGATTATTTCTAAAGCATATAATGGATGAGTGGTTTTTAAAATCTATAATGCAGGAAAAGTATCAAGAAAAGCTGCAAATCCTTGAAGAAAGAAACAGGGGACAAGTTATTGGTTTGTATTTTTTTTTTTCTTGGTAGCACTTGCTTCCTTTCAGAAATCCATCAATAATCAGAGTAAATGATCTTCAACTAGGCAGCAGTTTTTCCTGTGTGATATACTACATCCATATGTACTATGTACCTGTGTCCATTTATACCCGTGTTCTTCTTGGATGGCAGATAGGTGCAAATTTTGTATGAGATGACTACAACAAAATGATTCCATAAAAAGAAGAGATTTTAACTAGGCATGGCAGCTTGATGACAATTTTGGCAAAGCTAAGAATATCTGGAGGTGATCTCTCCCATTCTTTTGTTCCTCCAATATCCTCATCTCTCTTCCTTCTTTTCTTTTTCTACCCTTGAACTTCAATTCCTAACTATTCTCTCATCCCCTCACATATGCATGCTGCCTCACACTGCTTATTTAAAAATATAATAACTCTAACACTGAGCAACAACTGAAGTTTTTCTGTACCTGAAGGCTCATGTTCTCTTTTTGTTTGGGCTTCTTAACCACATTTTGATTCTTTCTTTTACTTTTTGTTGTTGTTGTTGTTGTGGAAATGTTGACTTGAGGATTTGGCTTTCAATTAAACCTCCTGATTAGCTCATCATGCTGATTAGGGATAATCTCTTTCCAATATTCCCTCATGTAAACACAGAGTAACAGCTCTCTTTTCCAATTTGTTTCCTATTTACTGAAGTCTTATTTCTTAAGATAAGCTCCATTTTCTTATTTTGTATTACATGACTGAATTAGTTAACTCTTCAAACAAAAATTAAATTTTAGCTTATTTCACTTTGGGTAAAGCTGTCTAACAAGGTGACTCAGGCAACAGCTTTTACTTTTTTTTTAGTGTATCACTTTTGTACAGTTTTCTCAGGGAAAACATTACAAAACAAAACAAAAACAAAAGAAAGGTAAACAAAAAATTCATTACTTTTCCATGACAGTATTTTCAAATTCCACACATATGACTATAGAATAAGTCATAAATTCAGTTTTGAAAAGAAAAAAAATCAATGGGCTTAGAGTCAGAGAACCAAGCTCATTATAAAAAGCATGACACATAATCTCTGACTGATTAACTGGGGTTCTATCACTGCTTTGTCATACATATCTTGGCAAAGTCTGTTAGATAGCCATTGAAGGCAAATATACCTTTCTCCATGGAACACGGCTAGACTATATTGCCTATCCTCCTTTGCTTTTAGGAGCAGAACTAGCTACATGATTTGCAGGACCCAGTGAAGAATGAAAGCGTGAGGCCCCTTGTTGAAAACTTATCAAGAATTTCCAGATGGTGAATGGAGAGAACTAAAGCAAACACAGGCCATTCTAAGCACGGGCCCTTTGCAACTGCATGGGTCCTGTGATCATCAAATGAGCCTGGTCAAGTGTGATCATCTGTGACTAAATTCTTGATAAAAGAATATAAGCCAAAGTGCTATGTGCTTCATTTAGTCCTGGGCACATATCTTCCATGCTCTTCTATAATCTGACATTATAATGTAATGGTCTATTGTTTTTGAACAAAACTTATTCTATTTGGTGTCTCTGTGCTACCTTTTTCATGCAATTCCTTTTACCTTGAGCGTCAGCTCCCCATCTTCTTATGCTGAACTCTTATTCTTACTACAAGACGTTTTTAAATGTCATGTCCTTTGAAAAACTTCCCTCAGTTCACCAGGCAGTGTCTCACTGCTCTCTTTCTCCACAGCATGATATACATGCCTCCAGTATAAAACTGCTCACTTGAAACTAGAGTCATATTTGTCTTCCGGACTATGAGCTCTCGGTAGGTTGAGTATCATTCTCATTAACCTTTGTATTCCGAAGACCTATCACGGAGGTATGAAACGTTTAACAGCTTTATGCTGAATTACTAAAAGTCTATATCAATAGGTAGTAAGCATACAGTCCCTTGATATTATCTTCCAACCTCATAAATATTTTGAATACCAGAAACTAGAGATGAGTTGTCTCCTCTCTGCCAAAATGTGTATTTGTTGCACACCAGGATAATTTGAAGAAATGCAATCCTCTAAATGACTATAGTTTATAGTGCTTCATTAAATGAAATGCTGAGAAGACAATTATATGTTTTAAGTTAAGGTTAAGGAAGAAAAATAATAACACATTAAGTTCCATTCAAGTTCAATAAATCTTGGTACAAACTGAATATAGCAGCCAGCTGTGATGGAGAAAGTTCACTTAATTCACTGACATTCATCCACACAAACAATGAGCATGAGAGCTTATAAAATGTTGAATATGTGAGTTCAGTATGTGAGAGTGTTCAATTATGCTCTGTGTAATAGACTATACCTGTTATATTCAGTTTCTGGCAGAAATATTTTAAAATGAGTGATAAAAAATAGCTGATGAAAACATTTATGTTGGAGAATAACTTGAATTTAACACGCATTGGTCTTTTACATTTTATCTGCTACAGTAAAAATGTAATGTGTCTTTCTGGCATTAACTCAAGTTCAGAACAAGATAACACTTACGTGGCAGGATAATGTGAAGTAGTGGAAAGAACAAGAGTGAAGGGCAGTACATACTGTGTTTGTATTTCTCACTGTCAATTTGTAGTTGGTTTATCACTTGAACTTCACCTTTCTGACCTATAACATAAGTATGTTGTGTCACACAATTTCTCAGACAGGAATTTTGAACCTATATACTATCAAAATGAGATTAAATTTCAGGGTATATGCATACATAAACCATTTTTTTCCCCTAGGAATACATCCCATAAATTTCAAAATATTCTAAAAGATAAAATTCAGTCATACAAAAAGAATTGGTTGTATTCTTTCACATTCTTTAGAGACTTTAAATTTTTCTATGATTTCACTACTAGTATACTATCAAAAGTCACCTGAATTTTCAATATGATTCAGAAACAAAATTTCCTCCTTTCTTTCTTTTTTTTTTTTAGGAAGATTGGCCCTGAGCTAACATCTGTTGCCAATCTTCCACTTTTTGCTGGAGGAAGATTGTCACTGAGCTAACATCTGTGGCAATCTTCCTGTATTTTGTATGTGGGATGCTGCCACAGCATGGTGTGATAAGCAGTGCATAGGTCCACAACCAGGATCTGAATCCGTGAACCCTGGGCTGCCGAAGCAGAGAGTGTGAATTCAACCACCACGCCACTGGGCCAGCCCCCAAATTTCTTCCTATTAATATAAATTTAAAAACACACAAAAGTCTTCCAGCCAAATTATCAACATCCATTAAAGTCATGCATATCCAAATATAACAGAAATTAGCTAGCTAGCTGTTGAGAAAATTCACAGCACTTTCCTCCTGAGCTCAGAGTTAGGCTCCGTTTCTCAATCTCCCTTGCAGACAATGGTGGTGATATCACAGAGCCATAGCCAATGACTGGTGGCAAAACTTGTCCACCAATTTTAGGAATGACCACTTAAAACCTCGTATTTTTCCAACTGTCAGTTAGTTGTTAATGACAAGCGAGATAGGGCAGCACCAGCTTGAAGACGACAGGATCCCATTAGGCTAAATCCAACACTCCCACTCCCACTCCCAATCATATTTTACATAAGGAATAAATTTTTCTTTTGTTAAATTACTGAGATGTCAAGTTTATTAGTTACAACAGCTCCCTAACTAAGTCACAAAGATCAACTTGAAAGAACAACTCGCAGATACATGTATTTATGATTCTCAAAGTTGTACCCTCCTATAAATTTTGCAGGAGAAGAATTATTTAATATTTTTTCATTTTTTATTCCTTTTGAAATTGCATTATATTTGTATCATGCTTTTAAGTAGATTATTTAATGTATTTATTATGGACCATAAAAATATAACCACCATATGATATATGATATGTACTATGTTACATTGTTTACCTATATGCATGTTATATATTTAACACTAACTAAAATATGGTCATCACAAAATTTCATTGTATATGAATTGTGCTCTAGAAAAGAAGACATTTTCTTTCATTTTTATCCCATTTTCTACTTTCAGTTTATTACCAATATTCACCTTTCATGTTATGGTTATATATACATATATATGTATTTTTTAAAATATATATATGTATTTATATATATATATATGTAAAACATATATATGTATTTTTTCATCCCTTTTCCTCCCTGACTGAACCCATTATTATTCAAAAGCCACAGTATCCAAATTCTCACCAATATGTTACTTCCTGCTGTGTTTGTGTCTTTATATATTTGCTACTACAGTCCATAGCCTGATCCACTTATTAGACTGTAAGTTTGAGCTGGGTGAGAATATATGTATGTATGTATTATAGAGGCAAAAGAACTATTCTTCCACCCTCTAGGTCATTCTGGCTGGTATAAGAATTAAATTGACATGAGACAGAATAACAGGAGAAAATCAAGCAAATTTAATAACATGTATACATCGGAGAAATCCAAGAAAACTGAGTAACTTGCAAAAATGGCTGAAGCCACCACCTTAAATGCCATCTTCAGCTAAAGACAAAGGAGGATGTTGGGGGTAGTGGTCTGGGACTTCAAAAGAGGAGGAAGGCAATTTACATGGAGATGGAAAAGCAAATTTTTGGTAAATTTGCTGGCCCATTTATAGACAATGGGACCCAAGAAAGAATTTTGATAAAATAGGCATTGCTAGTGCTTTCCTATCTACCACACCTTGAGTTATCTATGGCGATAGTTCCTTCCTGGGACAGAACTTCTATCTTAAATTCTTTTAGGCAGTTAGGGGGAAGGTCAAAGCTTCTTTCTGAGTCTTTTACTCTTAAAAATAATTAAGCCAGGGGGCTGGCAGGTGGTGCAGCAGTTAAGTTCACATGTTCTGCTTCAGCAGCTGGGGGATTGCCAGTTTGGATCCCCGCTGCAAACATGGCACCATTTGGCAAGCCATTCTGTCTCAGGTGTCCCACATATAAAGTGGAGGAAGATGGGCACGGATGTTAACTCAGGGCCAGTCTTCCTCAGCACAAAAAAGAGGAGGATGGTTAGCAGGTGTTAGCTCAAGGCTAATCTTCCTCAAAAAATAATAATAATAATTAAGCCAAAGAGGCACATTTTGGGATGGCAAATTCTGATCTCCCACAATATGTATACACACACACATACACACATACAAACACATACACATTATGTATCACCAGAAGAGAGGATGATACTTGACACAGTTGTTAACTAGATAAATAGAAGAGGGATGAATACATGAAAAAATGAATTTAATGTTGAATGTAATATTCTTCAAATGATCTAATCAATACAAAATACAAGGGAATATTTCCTGTGGTTAGGAAATAGCAGTTTCTACTAATGTGGGTTAAGAGTGAGAGTTTATTTGGAGATATAACACCCTGTTAGATCACACTGAAAGTGTGCTTAACTAACATACTATGATTTTAATTTCTCATAATTTTTTTCAAATCTATGTTTCCATCTTTAATAAAGAAATTTAGTTTTTGAAAAACAAAGCAGCCTTTTTTTTGTTTGTTTGGTTGTTTTGTTTGTTTGAGGAAGATTAGCCCTGAGCTAACATCTGCGAATCCTCCCCTTTTTGCTGAGGAAAACTGGCCCCGAACTAACATCTGTGCCCATCTTCCTCTGCTTTATATGTGGGACGCCTACCACAGCAGGCTTGCCAAGTGGCACCCTGTCCGCACTCGGGATTCATGGGCGAACCCCGGGCCGCTGAAGCAGAATGTGCACACTTAACCGCTGTGCCACTGGGCCGGCCCCAAAACAGCTCTTTTAAAGAAGTTCTATTACATTTTTTTTTTTTTTAATTTTCAATCTCATTGAGGTCACTTTGCAGATTCACCCTGACTCTTTAGTATTTTGTCCTCCAGGTTTCATGGTGGTTCTCAGCCTGAAGTTCCAGAAATCTTTAGGGTCATGAAGATAGTACTTGGTATACCTATATTTCACCCTTCTAACAGTTAAAGGAACTTGAGGGTATTATGTTAAGGGAAATAAGCCAGACAGAGAAAGGCAATCTCTGTATGACTCCACTCATATGTGGAAGTTAAACACATAGACAAAGAGAACAGATTAGTGGCTACCAGGGGAAGGGGGAGGTGGAGGGAAAGCACAAAGGGTGAACTGGTGCACCTACAACACGACTGACAAACACTAATGTACAGCTGAACTTTCACAAGGTTGTAAACTATCATAGATTCAATAAAAATTTTTTAGAAAAAAAGAATTTAAGGGCCAGTCCCGTGGCCGAGTGGTTAAGTTTGTGTGCTCCGCTAGGACGGCCCAGGGTTTGGCTGGTTCAGATCCTGTGCACAGACATGGCGCCACTTGTCAGGCCACGCTGAGGCAACTCCAACATGCCACAACTGGAAGGACCCACAACTAAACTATGCAACTATGTACTGGAGGGATTTGGGGAGAAAAAGCATTAAAAAAAAAGATTGGCAACAGTTGTTAGCTCAGGTGCCAATCTTTAAAACAAAATAATTTAATTTTGAGATGTCTAAACAAACTAAGTAAAATGTTATAGATATTTGCTTTAGGTTGAAATTTTACAATTTAGTGGTTCACATTATTTCAATTTAAAGAAAACTCTCATTGGATGTTACATTAATCTGTGATTTATAAAATTAAAGAAATGTTAACCAATATGGATTCTGATAAATAAGAAATTTAAAAAGCTTCAGTCCGGGGCTGGCCCTGTAGCTGAGTAGTCAAGATCACGCACTCTGCTTCAGCGGCCCAGGATTTCATAGGTTTGGATCCTAGGCACGAAGCTAGCACCACTCATCAGGCCATGCTGAGTTGGCAACCCACAAAGCACAACCAGAAGGACCTACAACTAGAATATACAACTATGTCCTGGGGGGCTTTGGGGAGACGGAGAGGAAGGGGAAAAAAAAAGAAAGATTGACAACAGATGTTAGCTCAGGTGACAATCTTAAAAAAAAAAAAAAGAAAATCTTCTGTCCACAAGATACAGAAAACAATAAAATGCATCTTTAAACGAATAACATTTTGAAACTGAAACTATTTTAAATAAATATTAGTCAATATCTTAGAGAATAGTTTTAGAATCCATTCCTAATAAGCCTAGTTGTATACAATTCTTCAGCAAATCCTGTAGTTCTACCTTAAAATACATGCAGAGTCCAAGCATTTCTTACCATTTCCACAGCTAACGTCTAATGCAAGCCACATCAGACGAAGAGAAAATCCTCTTGGTGTATTAACCTCCTTCCGCAGCTTATTACAGTAATTTAGCAACCTAAGGTTTCTTTTGAAATGTAAGTCGTATTTTAGTTTCCTCTGCCCAAATCTCACTTTGGATTTCCAACTCCCTCAGAATAAAATCTACATCCCTTAGCATGGCCTTCAAGGTCCCACGTGATCTTGCATTCTTTACCTTTGTCAGCTTAATCTCTAATTATTCTATCTTTAATATGCTTAATGCTTAACTAGGGACCTCGCGGCTTCTTGGAGGTTCTAGAAGCCATCTCCTGCCTCAGAAACCTTGCAATTTCTATTCACTCTGTCTTAAAACTTCTTCCTTCAGTTATCAACATAATTTGCTTTCTTAGGCCTTTCAGGTTTCTCCCAAAATACACCTCAGGAGCAAGGCTTTCCCTCTCCACCCTTTCCAGAACAGCAAGCTCCCCTACGACACCCCAACTCTCTTTCTCCACATTTTCTTCATAGCACTTCCCACCATCTTACATGGTATGTGTTAGCTTATTTCTTTATTGTTTTTCTACCTTAATGAGAATATGACTTCCATAAGGGCAGGGGCGTGGTTTTATCTACTGCTTCATCTCCAAGGCATAGAACAGAGCATAACACAGAAGAAATTATTTACTGAAAAAAATCACTGATTTAACACACGATTCTTTACCACTATTAACTAGTCATCTCTTGACACTGTCATTTTCTTTAGCTTCACTGAAGGCACACATCTTGATTTTTTAAATAACCTATCTGTCAGCTAAAACTCTGTCCCTTTTCAAAACCTATGCTTATTATGAATACATAAATATAATCCTACCTTCTGTGTTTCTATCTTCTCCATAAGAAACTTCTCTCAGTTATAGACAAATCTTTAATTTTTACATAAATACCAATAGCTCAAATTTATATCACAAATGAGATTTCTTCTATGAGGTCTAGAAACACAGTTTCAACTGTCCACTCATCATTTCTACTTGTAGATTTATGAAGATACTTCAAAATCAACAAGACAATCAAAATACACAATTTTATATCCTTAACCTTCTTTCAGCAAAATTTTCTCAGAAAACCATTCCTTAATCTCTTAGTCTACCTCAGGTGATTTCTCTGTAATATACTCGCATAAAAACCTGTTTATTTCTTTAAGTGAATTCACATCATTTATACTAATAAATATAATACTATGATTACTATGTAATATATATTTCTATATCATTTTATTATACAAACACCCACACACAGCATTGTCTTCTCTGTAGGGATAGTCTAGCATAAGAAAAGGAAAATAATGAAGACATTGGCAATAATTTCTTCTCTGATACAATATTTTACAAAAAGGAAACTTGAAAACAAGCTCTCTGTTGGTTAGTTCATATATCATTAAAGACTCAAAAGTCATACTTTCATTTATCATAATATTCAAATTTAATGAACATAGAACCTAATTTTCTAAAATTTATAAGCTAGTATTAAATAAATCACACACATGCTCTAGAAAGGAAACATTAAATTTGAATATACTAATGAGGAAGCAAGAGTTGCTAAAGCATCCTGTCATATATTAAAAAGTAATCAAGCACAAATGTGTAAGAAGATGCATAATTTGTAATGCTTTATTTCCTAATTATTTTACCATATTTCTCAGTACTTAAGTACAGCAAATATAATTTCCATTACAATATGAATCATTCTAAAGTATTTAACATTGAAATGGTAATGTGTTTGAAACATCTCAGACTATCTCATTTAAATAAGTGATATTTAAATATTAAAAATATTCTGTTTTGATAAACAATTGAAAAGGAGGTATCACCATTGCCTATGAGTGATGAGATTCTCTAAAAAATTTATTTGACCAATGTTAGCATCATTTATATATTACAAAGAAATACTCCTTCCTTTTAAATTAACTATTTGATATGAAAAATTAGATTGTATTTAGTCAACAATATATTAGCTAATTTTAGATTTTTCACTATTTTGATCGTATTATTTCCTTTTACTGGGCTCTAGAATTTGAAAAACTTGCACCAAACATAGAAATAAAAAATAAAGTTTCCTGAAATCCACCAATGATCTTCTCCAATCCATTTTATACATTTGAAATATTTTTCAATTTGCTTTGCAAAGCAGCATTAACACTATTTACATTTATAATGCCCACTAAAGATATTTTTTCCAGTTTTATTGAGATATAATTGACATATAACATTGTATTAGTTTAAGGTGTACTTGTAATTATTTGATATATGTACATATTTGGAAACGATTACCACAATAAGTTTAGTTAACAGCTGTCACCTCATATACTTACTATTTTTTTCATATAATGAGAGCTTTCAAGATCTAATCTCAAACAACTTTCAAATATACAACAAAATATTATTAACTATAGGCACAGTTCTGTACATTACATCCCCAGAACTTATTTATTCTATAACTGGAAGTTTGTACCTTTTGACCACCTTGATCTGTTTCTCCCACCCCACACTCCCCACTTCTGGCAACTACCAATCTATTCCCTGGTCGTATGAGTTTGGTTTCTTCGATTACACACATAAGTGATATCAAATGGTATTTGTGTTTCTCTCTCTGACTTATTTCACTTAGCAAAGTACTCTCAAAGCCCATCCATGTTGTTACAAATGACAGAACTTCCTTCCTTTGAATGGTCAAATAATATTCCATTATATGTATGTATGTATATACATATATATTTTTCCCTTTATCCCACTCATCCATTGATGGGCACTTAAGTTGTTTCTATATCTTGGCTATTATAAATAATGCTGCAATGAACATGGGAGGGTACAGATATCTCTTCAGAGTAGTGATTCTAGGGGCCAGCCTTGTGGCACAGTGGTTAAGTGCACATGTTCTGATTCAGCGGTCCGGGGTTTGCTGGTTCGGATCCCAGGTGCAGAAATGGCACCGCTTGGCAAGCCATGCTGTGGTAGGCATCCCACATATAAAGCAGAGGAAGATGGGCATAGTTGTTAGCTCAGGGTCAGTATTCCTCAGTAAAAAGAGGAGGATTGGCAGCAGATGTTAGCTCAGGGCTAATCTTCCTCAAAAAAAACAAATATATTGATTCCATTTCCTTTGAATTTACATCCAGAAATGGAAAAATTACCCTGGAGAGAAAACTGAAAACTGGATAAAAAGAACCCCCACAAGGGACAGTCCTCAATGAGACAGAAGAGGCAGAAATTCCTTCTGGAGAGAAAAAAAGCCACCTTTGCAAGAAGCAGAGCTTCACAGCCAGCTGGGTGGGAGCCACCCTAAGATATACAGACAGTGGAAGAACTTCAATGGCATCTGCCAGGGTCTGTGTTAGCACACCTCTACTAGGTCACAACAATGGCCACCACCAGTCTCAATCTCTGGAGAGTTCTCACTTCTCGTCGAGATGTACCCAGAGCCTCCCAGATGAGTCTCTTTTCACCAAGGGACTGTGCAGCTTTCTTTTTGGTGATTTTAGGTTGCTCTCTGAGACAGATGAATTTGTGTGTGGGTCTTTTAAGAGCCAGGGTTTAAGAGCTTTTTTTAAGAGGGGTTTTAAGAGTTTTTTGGCTTTCCTCCAATAGCTTTTCTCGGGGTATTCCCCTGTTGCAGTTAATAGCCAGTGAAGCCAGATAGTAGGACACTCATCTCAGTTGTACTGAGTCTGAAGGATACTTATCACTGGAACAGAATCAAGATCCCAGAAATAAACCCACACACATATGAACAGATAATTTTTGACAAGGGAGCCAAGAACATGCAATGGAGAAAGGAGCGTCCCTTCAATAAATGGTGTTGGGAAAACTGGACAGCCACATGCAAAAGAATGAAAGTACACCATTGTCTTACACCATGCACAAAAATCAACTCAAAATGGATTAAAGACTTGAATGTAAGACCTGAAACTATGAATCTTCTAGAAGAAAACATAGGCAGTACACTCTTTGACATCAGTATTAGCAGCATATTTTTTACTACCATGTCTGACCAGGCAAGGGAAACAAAAGAAAAAATAAACAAATGGGACAACATCAAACTAAAAAGCTCCTTCACAGTAAAGGAAACCATCAACAAAATTAAAAGACACCCTAACAATTGGGAGAAGATATTTGCAAACCATCTATCAGATAAGGGGTTAATATCCAAAATATACAAAGAACTCATACGTCTCAACAACAAAAAAACCAACAACCCAATTAAAAAATGGGCAAAAGATCTGAACAGAGATTTCTCCAAAGAAGATACACAGATGGCCAACAAGCATATGAAAAGACATTCAACATCATTAACTATCAGGGAAATGCAAATCAAAACTATAATGAGATATCACCTCACTCTGGTCAGAATGGCTATAAGTAGCAAGACAGAAAATAATAAGTCTTGGAGAGGATGTGGAGAGAAGGGAAGCCAAGTACCGCTGGTGGGAGTACAAACTGGTACAAACACTATGGAAAGCAGTTTGGAGTATCCTCATAAAATTAAGAATAGATCTACCATATGATCCAGCTATTCCACTGCTGGGTATTTATCCAAAGAACTTGAAAACACAAATTCATAAAGATACATGCACCCCTGTGTTCATTGCAGCATTATACACAACAGCCAAGATTTGGAAGCAACCTAGGTGCCCATCATGGGACGAATGGATAAAGAAAATGTGGTATTTATATACAATGGAGTACTACTCAGCCATAAGAAATGATGAAATCTGGCCATTTGTGACACATGGATGGACCTTGGGGCATTATGCAAAGTGAAATAAGTCAGAGGGAGAAAGTCAAATACCATACGATCTTACTCATATGTAGAAGATAAAAACAACGACAAACAACCACATAGCAACAGAGACTGGATTGGTGGTTACCAGAGGGGAAGAGGGGAGGCAGGAGGGCAAAAGGGGTGATTAGGCACAAATTGGTGGTGATGGATTGTAATTAGTCTTTGGGTGGTCAACATGATGTAATCTACACAGAATTTGAAATATATTACAATGTACAACTGAAAGTTATATAATGCTATAATCCAATGTTACTGCAATAAAAGAAAGAAAGAAAGAAAAAAGAGAAAGAAAGAAAGAAAGAAAGAAAAAGAAAGAAAAAGAAGGAAAGAAAGAAGGAAAGAAAGAGAAAGAAAGTACAGAAATCTTGGATAGTTATCCTGATTTTATTACTTAGATTAATACCCAACCGCAAACTAGCGAATATATACACACACAAACTCACATAATCACACAAACTGCTGATCTCTAACCTTGTGGGGGAAAATTTAGGAGTACAAATTATACTAAAAATCCTTGGTTATTTAATTTATTTTCAGTGGATAGTCATTATAAACTTAAAGTCTCAAATAATTTGATTACTAAAAGCAATAGTGATGCAAAAACATGATGAGGGTGAATGTTACAACATGTTTTAACAACAACAAAAAAGCCCTCAAAAATGTTAAATTCTGAAAACAAAAACAGAATGAAGAAGTGGCTAACTGAGGCTGGTGGGGAAGCAATCATTTTATAACCCCAATGTCCATTCTTGTTTTTGTTAACCTTAATATTCTACCACTCCTTGAACTTTATAGGTAAACAAATGTCCTTAGCAATAAATGACTAAGGAAAAAATAGCTCATTTGGTGCAAAAAAACAGAAAACAAAATGCTATCCCAATTCTTTCTGAAGCAACAACAGGACTACGTGTTTATTCCTTTACACCTCTATTTCAAGCCGTTCTATCAAATTTTATCATCAAAACTTCAGCAATGATGTTAATCTTACCGTGGACATTATAATAGGCAATTTCATCCTCAGTTGTGTGTGGCTATACTGTTTCGTGAAATTTTTGTGTCCAATTTACAAACGGGAGAAATCTGCTAAAATGCCTTCTTGAAATAAAGTTGCAACTGTCAACTTCGACAGCTTGCGGTGTTCATTGTGGCTGCCAGCTTTCCTTCAGTATAAATGTTCACCTTCATGGAAAGTTAAATGGACCATTAGTAAAATTCCTGAGAGTCAGAGTTACAGTAAATGTGTCATTCATTGCGTCATGAATTATAGTAGGATTAGACTCTCAAACAATATTTTTAAGTGAGTAAAATGTATACTCGGCAGAATAAGAATAGCTTATTTTTTAGGTGGCTATTATGCAATTAAAGAACAAACATGAAACAAAACTTTCCAAGAGAGCACATTAACTTTTCATATTATACCGTCACACACAGGCAGTTAGCTTCACTAGCCATAGGGTTGTCATGCAGGTAAATTAATACAATGGGGAAAAATTCCCCACTGGGGGTCACGTGCATTATCTAACTCCAAAATCCAGAGGAACTGCCAGATATATATTAAAATGGAACAAGATAGATCATTAAGAACTTAGTACAACCAATCAATAACTGAATAAAATTAAATAGTGAATTCAGAGAATCATCATTAAATAAATCTCATTCTTAGTGTCTTAAGTACTCTGGATTCAATATTAAATGCTATAAATAAATTACTGTAAACTCTTGAATGCTATAAAAGTGATTCAAATAGACTTCAAAGAATAGATCTTAAAAAGATATGTCAAATTGGTAGATAAAGCATCTATAATTTTTGATAAAATTAACTGGGAGAAATCATTGTAACTAATAGATCTATTCAGAAATGTGCAAATGATTAATTTAATCACCAATATATTTTGCTAGATTCTATGTAATATTTACAATTATATTTATATATGAATATATAAACAAACAAGATTATATATAAAATTAGATAGAAAATAAAATAAAAGGGCTTTTGCTTTCTTACTCATTTGAAAAGATTCTCAAATTCTTTCATAATTTAAAAAATTCAGGGGCCAGCCCTGTGGCCAACAGTTAAGTCTGTGCACTCCGCCTTGGTGGCCCAAGGTTTCACTGGTTTGGATCCTGGGTGGTGACATGGCACTGCTCATTAGGCCATGCTGAGGAGGTGTCCCACACACCACAACTAGAAAGACCCACAACTAAAATATACAACTATGTACTGGGGGAATTTGGGGAGAAAAAGAAGAAAAAAACAAAAAAGATTGGCTATAGTTGATAGCTCAAGTGCCAATCTTTAAAAAAAAAGATACAAATTAAAATTATGAAAACTTAGATTTTACTTATTTGGCAAAGAAAAAATGTAAATGAGTTAAGAACACTTTGTGTTGATGATGATGTGACAAAAAGGCATCATGCATTCCAGGTGTCAATAAAAATTATTAAACATTTTTGGAGAAAGGCAATGTCTAACAAAAAGTTTTGATTTGTACTGGGTAAAATTTTATTTTACCTATAAACATGGGAATATTAGAAAAGATTTATTTTTTGATTTAAAAAATTGTTTATCAAAGCATTATTTGATAAAATATTTGAAAACTGTATGCTAAGACTAATTGTGTATATTAAACTGCTCCCATAGAAAGTTATATGGAAGACTAGTTAGGTGTATTAAATTGCTTCCATTTAAAGTTATAGTGGTCCACAATTTAATAAAATGGAGGCTCTGTGTATTCTGTCAGTGAATCACAACCAATTAAAAGAATAGTAGTTAAGTAAAGCAAGAGAAAAACAAGGAATGTAGTATTTAGCACACTATCAGCTACATATCCATGCATGCCCCTCTCCCCACACATTTGGAGAGACATCTCTGGAAAATTCAGAAGGAAATATTAGTCCTCTGTTAGAATGGTTATATCTGGAGTGGGAAATTGTGTATCTAATGGATAGTGGTAATGTTTTCTTTCCTTTGTTTTTTCTCATTGTGTGTGTGTGTGTGTGTGTGTGTGTGTGTGTGTCTGTTTAACCAGGAATGAGTGCTGTTATTCCAAAAGTAATTAGAACATTATAACTACACGCTTTAGTGTATCTGTGGCTTTTTGTGAAATGACATACTAAATATTATTACCTTGCCTTAAATATAATAGACTGCTTTGATATTTTTGTATAAATCATGAATTCTTAAAAGCAAGCATATAATTAATTTAAATATATCAGTAGACATGACTTTTTATTAAATTCAATCTGTGTTTTTGGATACATGTTAAATAATTACATAAACTAATATGATATTTAAAAAAATTGAAATTAAAAACAATTGCATCAAAAGTTTACAGAGTTCTAAATTACTTTTTGAAGTTGGTGGTACATGAAATGCAATATTTAAAATACAATAACAATTTATTTAAATTTGATCTATGTTCTAATTTTCAAATGACTCATCTTGTTGTCTAAATAATAGAATGAAAAGATAATGTAATTACTGATTACTGTGAGAGCGTGGCCTTAATTACAAATGAAATTGAATTGCATAGATATAACAATCAGTAAATCTACATTATTTAATAAAAGACAATATACAATGACAAGTCATTCTGGCAGACATATTTCACATGTTCGTTATGGAGTAACTTAATTACATCTGCATTTCAATACTCACTCTGCTTTGCCCCATAAAAAAAATATGAATTAGCTTCTGGAAAGGAAAAATTGCACAATGCTACAATCAAGGATATATACAACAGAATGAAATAGTAAAATTGATAAACATAGAATAGTTGTTTTTAAAACATGCAATGAAACAACAAATTTCTGGCGAGTTTATTTACTAAGAAAATAAATATATTAATAAAAAAAGTGTTATAAATACAAATAGGCTAAACATACCACAACATTATGGACTGTAGACTATGTACTATATGTTCTAATAAATTTCAAATTTCTGGAGGAAATATACAAACTTACAATACACACAAAAATATTTACATACTATGTGAGTCATAAGCATAAATGAACATTCATCAGAGCACCATATATATTCATAAATAATTGAAATAACCTAATTATCCAATAATAGGAATAAGCTAAATATAATTTGGTACACATATAAATAAGGATAATCAAAAGATTTAAGAGTAATGCTATAGAATAATTGAAATCATTTACATAAATGTTAGTAACATATTTTAATAGAAACATTACAATATTAGCAGTAATGCCATTTGATTAAGAGATAGATAGATAGAGATACGCATAGAGCATTTTACAAGCTAGATAAAAATATACCATAATAATAGCAACTATAAGGCACAATGTTGGAAATAAACATTTTACATCATATTTACTTTGTTTTTAAAAATATTTTATGGCATATATGCTATTCTTTAATGGGAAAAAAAAGTAAATAAAACAAAATAGATATATGTTTTTCTGCCCTAAATCTAATCCTGTTGGAAACCATTTACTTGGTTCTTAATTGACTTGAAAGTTGTTACCTCAAATGACATACTTCATTTGAAAATGCTTATCTTCTTTGAATCGTCTGATCATTGTTTTCCTAACAATTTACTAATAACCTTAAAGTTGATTATTTAATGAACATAGTCACTCATTTTATCCAAGAAAGTCATATTTATTGAAATAAATCACATTCTATACAGAATGTTTTTGATTACTTCAAATATGAATAAATTTTAAATGTGTAGGTGAACAATATTTTGTGCTGTATGATCCTCTATTGTTATCATTATTCAGTTTTCCGAATCATATACTATATGGTATACTGATATGTTTATTCAGTAAATATATATTTTCTGTGTATAAAGTAAGTCAGAAATTGTGATGAGTACTGGAAACAAAAATACAAATTAAGCACAGTTCCTTTAATCAATAAACGATAAAAACATTTATATTATTGGGGGGGTGAAAGCATTATATCTAGCTTGCCAAAAACTTCATAAAGGAGAAGTCTTTGAAGGATGAAGAAAAGTTAGAAAACCAAGAAGTGTTCTTAGAATTCAAAGGGATTGGCAAATGTGTAACCCAGATCCATAAAACAGAATTGAAGAGTACATATGAAAAAGAGTACTTTCTAAGAAATGAAGTTGAAGAGGCTGTCAGGAGTCATGTCACTGATAAATTCTCCTGCAGGCAAACGTAACTAAATATACATTAAGAGTGGGGAGTTACTGAAGTGAATTTGGGTATGAAAATAAAAATTATATTTGCAATAAAAGAATAAATCTGGAACATGGAGGACTAAGGTTGCACATATGCCTTAGTGTTGCACACTAAGATCCTGGACAAAATAAAGATATTAATAATAATTTCAACATATCTCTGAACTCAAAGAGAGAAGGCTACAGCAAGGGTAGCCAAAATTTAAAGAAGTGGTGGCCCAATGGGATTCAAGAAAAATTTAAGTTCTAAGGGCTATGATCTGAGATTTAATAGCCAAATGAACAAGCAATAATGGCATTTGACCTTCATACAGTGAGAGATTTGATATGAGATTCTTACATAAAGATGAGCCCCTGTGCAAAAGGAGATCAAAATTAACACCATCCATGAGTCCAGAGAAGTGCCTTGTCTTTACCCCAGGTTTAGTCAAAAACAAAAACAAAAACCTGTATATGTATAGATTGAATCCAACTTGAACTATTCTGTTGTGGTTATGGTCAAACCTGAAACCCCCTTCATTAAACCAAGTTTGATGGGAATACAATGTAAGGAAAAGCAGACTAGAAAAAAATCTGCATAGTGGCAAAGATGTCAAAGAATAAAATGTGCCTCTTTATTTCATGGTTTAAGCAATGGGACAGAGATTGTTAATAGAGTAAAACTCATGACTTAAAATAAAATAATATTGATGGGACTGCTAAAATGGTGAGATGGAGAACTCTGTAACCTAACTCTCCATGAAGGCAAGGAAAACTCTGGCAAAAATGATAGAAATCAACATTTTCAAACTCTGCAAATTAAACAAAGGCTTAAAAAAATCTAAGAATTGTTTATTCAAGAACAATTGCTGAATCTCAATAATAATAACAAAATTTGTAATGTTGTAAATTAATCTCCTCCCAGCACACACTCATCACTATCACTTTGCAAATACAGTGGATATGAAACTAGCATACTTGAAACTACCAAATGGGATAGATAATATATGGATTACTTAAAGTTCCTATTTCCATAGCATTCTCACTTCACGACCTCTTTTGCAACTCCATGAGAAAGACTCATTTTCAAGGCATTTTTGTTATCTGTGGACTCAGCTCTGAGCTCCATTTTGTGAAATGCCTTACTCCCAAAGTATTTGTTGAAAGCAATCAGTAGCATTTGTTTAATATTGTAGGTGACTGAGGCTGCGATACCTCATGGTACACACAAGAGCAAGGACAAAACTTAAAAGGAAGAGCTTGGAAATGCTATGTTCATAGAGTGACCTTTGAAAAGCTCTAATATTTTCCTGGGTAATCTAGAAAGTCACTCTCATGTGCAAGGCTGTATGCATGCCCAGGAAAGATCTGAGTGGGTGCCAAGATCTCAGCTTGGCTAATCCTGAGGTCCTTCACAAGCAGGGAGTAAAAGCTAATGCAGAGTTGTCAACTGCCTAAGAATTGAAGGCATGCCTCAATTCATACACAGAGTCCCTTGATGAAGGGTAGAAGGTTTATTGGTTTAGTGCATTTAAGGAACTCCCTAGCCATGATTAGCTGACCACTTAGCTAACAAAGCAATGATTTCAGTGGTCACACATTAGAAAGGAAACAAACTTTGCAGAATTAGCCCAAGAAAGTCAGTAAACAAACAAATGTCCACTACAATAGCTACAGCAACAATAAGAATGAAATAGCAATAACAGAAAACCCTGGGGAGGAGGACCATGTGATATATAGAGTTGCCACATTACATTAAGAAAAGTATCCAGTTTTTAATCAAAAAATACAAATCTTGAAAATAAACTGGAAAGGTGGTCTCAACATAGAAAAAAATCAATCAATAGCAATTATCCCAGGTAGAAGACAGATGTTAAACTTACTAGACAAAGAGTTTAAATCAGCTATTATAAATATATTTAAAAAAGCATGTCTAAGAATTAAATGAAAGTATGTTAACAATATCTCAGCAAATAGAAAATTTCAAAAAAGAAATTAAGAAACAAATATAAATTTTGGAGTTTAAGAGTACAATAAGCAAAATATAAAATTTACTAGAAGGGCTCAAGAGCAAATTTGAACTGATAGAAGAAAGAATCAGTGCAATTCAAAATAGGTCAATTGAGATTACCCAGTCTGAGGAAGAGAAAGAAAAAAACGAACAAAAATGAACAGACCTGAGGGACACCATCAAGTGCAACAACATATGCATAATAAGACTCCCAGAAAGAGTGGAGAGAGGGAAGTGGGCAGAAAAATATTTGAAGAAATAATGGCTGAAGACTTTGAAAATTTGATGAAAATATCAATCTACAGAAACCCAGGAAACACAACAAATTCCAAGTAGGGTTAAATGAAAAAGATCCACGTCTAGTCCCACAAAGGTCAAACTTTCAAAAGACAAAGACAGAATCTTGAAAGCAACAAAAGAAAAAGATGTCATCATATCAAAGGAACCATGGAAGCCAGAAGGCAGTAGAGCACTGTATTCAAAGTGGTGGGGGAGAAAAAAGACTGTCAACAAAGAAATCTTTATCTATCCATCAAAATGAAACTATCCATCAAAAATGAAGGAGAAATTAAGATAGCTCAAGACAAACAAAAAATTTGAGAATCTGTGATTGGCAGACTTGCCCCTCATAAAGTAGTAAAGGGAATTGTTAAAGCTGAAATGAAAGGGCACTTCAACTCAAATCAGCACCATGAAATGAAGAACACTTGCAAAGTTAACTACATAGGTAAATATAAAGAACAGCAGAAAGGTATTTTTGTAACTTCTTCCTTATTAAAATGTAGCTTTATAAAGTAATAATTATAAAACCATGTTGATAGGCTAACAATGTATAAAGATGTTATTATCATAAAATAACACAAATCAGGGGTGAGCAAATGGCCTACATTTGAGCAATGTTTCTGTATGCTATTGAATTGTTACTATTAATCTGATCTCCATTCTTCTAAGTTATGATATAATCCCCTTAAAAGCCACAATGGAAACATCTCAAAAATTTGATTATAAGAAACAACAAGGGAATTAGAAGGGCATGCTGAAAATATCTATTTAACATAAAACAAGGCAATAATAGAGTAAAAGAGAGGCAAATGCATAAGACAAATAGCAAATAGAAAACAAATAGCAAAATGGAAACCATAAATCTTATCAAATCAGTGATTACATTAAATGTAAATAGATTAAACACTGTAATTAAAAGGCAGAGATGTTTTGATGAATACAAAAACATGATCCAACTATATACTGTCTACAAGATACATAGTTTAAATTCAAAGACACAAATAGGTTGAAAGTAAAACGGTGGAAAGATATATATCATGCAAACTGTAACCAACAGATTGCCAAATGACTACATTGATATCAGACAAAATAGACTTTCAGACAAAAAATTTTTTATTAGAGATGAAGAGGGATATTTTATAATGATAAAATAGTAAATTCACTCTGAAGATATGATAATTATAACCACCTATATCACCCCAAATTACATGAAGAGATAACTTAAAAAATTTAAGGGAGAAATAGACAACTCAACAATAATAGTTGGAAATTTCCATACCCCACTTCTAAGAGTGGATAGGCAGGAGATCACAAAGTAAGTAGAATCCTTGAACAATATGATAAAATGACTAAACCTAATAGACATCTATGTAGCACCAGAATGAAATACACCAGAATAGAATACACTTTGTTCTTGAGCACACATGAAACACAATCCAGGATAGAATATACTTTAGACAATAAAGCAAGCCTGGATAGAGTTTAAAGAGTTGAAATCACATAAAAATGTGTTCTCAAACCAAAATAGAATTAAATTAGAAGTCAATAACCAAATAAAATATGGGAAATTCATGGAGAAATAAACATCAAACATCACAAATCTATATAACCAATGGGTCAAGGATATGTCATATGAGGAATTGTAAAATAGTTTGAGGTAAAATAAATGAAAAGGAAAGCACAATATACCAAAACTTATGGGATGTAGATAAAGCAGTGCTTGGAGGGAAATTTATAGAAGCAAATGCCTATAGCACAAAAGAAGAAAGATCTCAAATAAATTGACATTTTTTCCTAACGAACTAGAAAAAAAAAAGAAACAAACTAGAACCAAAGCAAGTAGAAAAATGGAAGATGGGCCGGCCTGGTGGCCAAGTGGTTAAGTTTGTGTACTCCACTTCTGGGGCCCAGGGTTTCGCTGATTCAGATCCTGGGCATGGACATGGCACCACCGATCAGGCACTCACAACTACAATATACAATTACGTACTTGGGGCCTTTGAGGAGAAGAAAGAACAAAAAGAAGAAGATTGGCAAAAGTTGTTTGGTCAGGTGCCAATCTTTAAAAACAAAAAAAGGAAGATAATTATAACTAATAGAACAGAATAAATGACATGGAAAACAGACAAACAAAAGAGAAAATTAATCAAACAAAAAGTTGGTTCTTTGTAAAGAACACCACAAATGACTAATCCTTAGCCAGACCGACTAAAGAAAAACAAAAGCAAGACGAAAACAAACAAACCAACCGAAGAAAAAAATCCTGGATATGTCAGCATTCACTAATACCAGTAGGAAAGAGAAGACATCAGTACCTACCATAAAGAAATAAAATGGAATATAAGGTGGTGCTAAAAACAACTGTATGCCAACAAAATCAATAACTAAGATACTAAGATGAAATGGATAAATTCCTAAAAAGACACATCCTATCAGAACTGACTCAAAAAGAAATAGAAAATCTGGGGGCTGCCCTGGTGGCATAGTGATTAAGTTTGCATGCTTTGTTTCAGCGGCCCAGGGTTCACGGGTTCAGATCCCAGACCTGCACATTGCTCGTCGGGCCATGCTGTGGCAGCAGCCTACATACAAAATGGAGGAGGACTGGCATTGATGTTAGCTCAGGGACAATCTTCCTAACAAAACAAAAAAAAAGAAAAGAAAAGAGAAAATGAAAATCTGAATCGATTTTTAACAACCAAAACTATTGAATTAGTAATTTTAAAACTTCCCTCAAATAAAACAAACAAAAACAGAAAAACAAAACATAAACTCAGATGTCTTCACTGGCAAATTCTATCAAAAACTTAGGTAAGAATTAATACCAATCTTTCACAAAGTCTTTCTTCCAAAGAATAGAAGAGGAGCAAACACTTCCCAAGTTATGCTAAGAGGGCTGTATGAGCCTGATAACGAAACTAGACACAGATATCATGAAAAAAAAGAAAACTACTGACCTACGTACATTATGAATATAGGCAAAAAAATTTCAAAAAGGTACTAGCAAAACAGATTTAGCAACTTATAAAACAATAAAAAGACAACTCAATTTTAAAATGAGAAAAAGATTTGAAAACATATTTTTCCAAAGAAGAAATACAGTAATAATAATAAATAAAATACAATAATAAGCCCAAGAAAATACGTGTCAATAGTCGTTAGATAAATGCAAATCAAAACTATACTGATATCACTTCACACAAATTAAAATGGCTAAAATAAAAAGACAGACTAACAAGTGCTGCTGAAGATAGAAAGAAATTGAAATCTTCATGCATTGCAGGTGGGAAGGTGAAATGGTACAGCCACCTTTGAAAACAATTTGGCAGTTCCTCGAAATATTGAACATAGTTACTATTGGATCCAGCAATTATACCTCTAAATGTATACCTAAGAGAACTGTTAACTTGTATCCATACAAAACCTTGTACAGAAACGTTCATAGCAACATTATCTATAACAGCCAAAAAGTAGAAACAATCCAAATGTTTATCAGTGGATGGATAGATAATTAAAATATAGTATATTTACTAAATGGAATATTCAGAAATCTGAAAGAACGAATATAAATATATTCTTCAACAGGGATAGAACTTGAAAACATTAACATAATTGAAACGTCAGTCACACAAGAAATTTACGTGGTGTCATTTATATGAAATGTCCAGAACAAGCAAATCTATAGAGACAGTATAGTGGTTTCCAGGGGCTTGAGGGAAAAGGGAAGGGTAGTGACTGTAAGGGAGTGAAATTTCTCTTTGGAGAGAGGAAAACATTCTAAACATAGATCATGGCAGTGGTTGCACAAATCTAGGAATATACTAAAAATATTGCGTTGTGCATTTTAAATGGATGAATTTTATAGTTCGTGATTTATATCTAGATAAGTGTTTGAAAATTTGACAACAAATTTGTTAATAAAAAAGAATTATCTCCATCCACCTTAGCTCAAAGGAAATATCAGATGTAGAAGATGTGAGATATAAACTGCTCCTTAATGTTTGCAGTAAAGTCAAAACTACATGATCCAAAAAAATAGACTATTATAGGAACTTATTTTTTTAATCTGATTTCACACATACTCACAATCCATACATTCAAACATTAAAGGCAGAACAATATTGTCTGTAGAATAAACAAGATAAAGACATAAAGAAATAAAACTAACTCAGAAGTCAAGAAAGTTTCTCTTTTTCTGTATGAGAAACTGGTATTTGACAGAGGAAATAGAAAATAAGCATAACATAAATGAGAATATTTGTGATGAGGGAATATTATGTCTTTAAAAATGGCTATGACATTAAGAATGAGTACATAGAAAGCTAAATAAGCATTAAAATAAAAATTATGTTAACTTAACGAATATGAAAGTGTATACTAGAATGGGAAATAAGCTGTAGAATGGTGCTTGCATGGTGAATCATACATGGAGAGTCACTTGGGAATAGTGTCTGTATCGCCATTACAATGTGAAATCTAAATATTGATCCCACAAAATCTATAATGCGGTTTTATTGGAAAGATAGGGCAGAGCTGTGTGCATGTGTTTCAGGGTCGATGTGAGAAGAAGATTGAAAACCTATCCCAACTGCAAATAATTGGAAATTGCCTAAAACTGAAAGATAAAGAAATAGAAACAGAAACATGGTTATTCAGAGACGTGAAGGTCAAAACCAAATTAAACAGCTAGAATAATCAAAGTGCTTGCCTCTGGGTTGCAGAAAACAAGGCAAGAAGGAAGTACTTGCCTTTAATAATTTTGCATGCATAATTTTGATAAAAATAAAAATAGCAAACAAAAATATCAGATTCAACGTCTGTCAAATTTAATAGTGAGAAAACAGCCATAATTTTGCATTCTTCTGAGCACTTGAAATCTCTCAAACTTTTAAAAACATTTTTATAAAATGAGCAAATCTCCTTACTATGCCCACTCCTTTTTATGTGTAATTAGAAACATATGAACAGATGGGATTCCTTGTAAAATAGAAGAGAGTTTTACCTTTCCTTTTTTCAATTTGTAATTTCAAAGGTCATTTTGTCTTTAGAAGTAATGTTAAAAATTCATTCCTAATCTACTGACCTGTTTTTATTTCCTTGGAGTGTGTATAGGTAATCTTTTCCAACATTCGATGTCCTGTTTGAATAACAGTTAAAATCCAGGTCTTTTTCTGTTAATTACTACATACATATTTAAAAAATATAAGAAATGAGCGGCTAGTGCTATTTTGAACCTGGGATCAAACAATACTTTTTGTTTGTGTTTTGAATGCATTTTTATTTTATGATGAACACATTTAATTTCTTTCACAACTCCGTTACTAGAAATGTAATCATCACATTCGTTAGTTCTTGTTCATTTTCCACATATCTTCAGTAACTGTGAACTCTGAATATAAATTATGCAAAGATAATATTCTGTTCAGTAGCTTCAAAATAATTATAGGCAAATGTCTAAATCTGCTTTTGATGCATTTTGATGTCCATATCAGTTGTTGGCCTCGATCTCAGCTTGATGCCACAAAGACTATTTTTGTTTATGACTTTTTAATTTTTGCCAAGTCTGTGAAGGAGGATTGAAAAAGTTTCCTATTGTTTTTTCTTAAATTTGATTGTTACAATCAAGATCTAATAAAACTCTCATGGTGTGCTTACTGCATTCAAGTGTGGGGGTACATTAAAAAGAGTTCATTTGTACATTACTTATTTTACAAAGTCAGTTGGAAATATTTTATCACACTTCTTTGCATAATTCTCTCATCAATAAAAAAAAGGAAAACGTGCATCATTTTTCTTCTCTCTTTAAAAGGGAAAAAAATCAATTGTAAAACAAAGCAAGATGTAGAGCAGGCTATACTAACAATCAGCCAAGATCTTTAATCCCAATATCAATAGTCATTAAAGTTTTATATTGCCTAGCTACAGTTTAATTACTCGAGTATATTATACGTAACCTCTCTTTTTCTTCCTTGATGATCAGCAAATATGGTTCCTTTTTCTTATAAGGAAAACAATAGAAATTTTACAAGTAAGAGTATCTCAGGACAAAAAAGAAAAGAAAAAAATTGATTTTAAAATTTAGAAATTGATGTTAGAAAGCTTTAATGAAAAGCCTACTAAATGAGGACCTGGCCCCTACCATTTCTGCTTCTCCTATGGCTTTGTTCCATTGATTATAATGTCCTTGGCGATAGAGGTCACGTTAATTTTATCACATCCAAGGATTCTAGGTGAAATATGTGGCACATGTGCAGGCTGCATGCTCGTTTGTCACATTATTACTTGCTGTCACTTTTGAAGGTAGGTGTCTTTTTGAAGAATGTGCCACAGCTAGAGGGTCATGTTATTTGCATAAAGCTCTGAAAGCTGCCTTTCCAGGGAGAATGGCTGGGATGTTGCTTCATTTTCTGTTTACAGAAAGCATACAGGGGACAGCCGTCAGGAGCTGGTGCTGACTCTCTTGTACATGGATAGTTCCCAAGGAAAAAAATGCTTAACAACTTATTAATGAATTGTAACTAAAAATTCCATTTACTGGTCTGCATGTTAATTTTACCACTCGGAATAAAGTAATGCTAGTCTGCTGTCAGCAGATATTTTTGCTTTATAATGTCAAAAGATGCCTACAAATTGAAGTGATTTATAGAAGCTTCCATTGCTTTTGGTTGATAACCAAATAATTTCCTTCCTTTACAAAATTAGAGGAAGAAGGATAGAGCTGAAGTTTTGAAGCTATTACAATGATTTTGTTAAAGATCTTTAGAGAGGTTTTCAGAATAATGCAAGTGTAACTATTGTTGTTGGAGTCAAAAACTATATTATTATGCATATATGCATAGGAACGTATTTTAAATAAGATGACATTTTTCAAAATGAATAATTTCCTGGGTGGATAAATATATTTTTTCTTGGAATAATGTATACGATTAATAATTTTAAGTAAAACCTATTATTTTTTAAATGACACGATAATGAAATTACTCTAACCTATGACGACAAATAAAAAAAAGTATCTCTCTTCCACCTAATGAAGATATTTAGTATAATTAATAAAAGTATATAATTTGACACATAATTATATATGTGTTCATATGCTTAGATTCTCCTGATTAAAAACAAGACATATATTCAATCAAAATATAGAATATAAACATCATATTTCTTCAAATGTGTCAGCTTCTTATTTGTTTCAGTGGATTAGAAATGGCCACAAATTCTCTCACATAACGCACCTTAAGTGGTGAGTCTTTCACCTCCCGCCGAATTGGGACAGGCACTGGGACTGCTTTTACCAATGCAGAGTGGCAGAAGTATTGCCATTGCAGTTTCCAGCCTGGACCTTAGGGGACTGGAGGATCTTCAACTGCCTCTCTCAAAGAACATTTCCTGAACTGCTATGTAAGAAGTTCAACTATGCCGCTGGTGAGACTGAGTGGAGAGACCTGGCAGATAATGGAGAGAGAGAACAGCCCAGTTGAGCCCAGCCTTCTAATCATCCACGTCTATGTGTCAGACATGTGGGCAAAGCCTTTTTGGACCCTCCAGCACGACCCAGCTGTCCACCGAATACCATCGTCACCTTACTAAGGCACATGGAGCACATGGAGCAGAAAAATTGCCAACTTGAACTCCGTGTGAATCCCTGACCCACAGACCTTGAGTATCATAAAATGATGGCTGTTTAAGTCACAAATTTTGGGGTAAAGTGTTACCAGCAATAGATAACTGAAGCAACTATGTGTGTTTTAAATCAGAGATGTTGGTAATTCTGAAGCAGTTTTCAAGCACAGCTTCTCTTTATAAGCAAGGCGTGAAATGACTGTAATAATTAAACACAATACTCTTCATAATTTCCACAATCCCCAGTGAAGACAAGCTGAATGTAGTGCAAAGAAATAGTTGGAAAAAGACGAGTATTTTGCTACTTGGTAGTCAAGCATTTATTAGATAATAGCTCAACAAACTGTGTTGAATAGTTAACATTACATGCGCATAAACGAAGGCAATCTGATTGGAGTATGACTTCTTTTCACTGGTTAATTACTCAGTCTATATAACCTGATTGGTTTGAATAGCAATACAGAGACAGAGAAGATAGAGAACTGTATCAGTTAGAACTTTTGACTATGTTAAATAGCAAGAATATTAATTTTTAAAATTGCTTTAGATCAGGTACAAATATGTTTTAATAAAGAAAATATACATGGATTTTTTTAGATTATGTGCTGCAGCAGATCTTTACGTGTGTTTCCTAATGAGAACAACTTCCATTTAAATGTTGCTAATCACTCCTTTTTCTAGTGGAAGAGATGTGTAGTTGCCTTAGAACATCGCCTTTAGAGACTGCTGATGTGGTTAAAACTTCTCTTCTCATTTCTTAGCCAATTTAAATACAGCCCAGTCATTTGACCCTGTAAGCCAGAGTAAAACATGGATAAAAATAATTTCTACCTTATGTTTCGTTGTGCAAATTAAATGCTATAATTGATATAAATTCATTAGTACAGTATCTAGCAAATAAATGTACTAAGTAAATATTTGCAATAATATGATCTAGCTTAAAAGCATTTGAGTATTCCCTTTTACTTTATACATATTTTTTATTTTTTTATTTTTTATTTTCTTCTTGTCAAAGACGGACTATCTCCTTACCTCTTAATAAGTAGATGTTGAAATCTTTACAGGGAGGCCAAGGAGACTTCTTGTGGAATGCAAATGGCATCCTAACCTTTTGAATATTCAAAGATTATAGAACATCTGCTGGAGTGAAAGGAAGCCGGAGGTCCTGAGTGGTCCTTTTCATCTAGGATGGTATATGCACTGATCACTCAGGCTTAAGACCTAAAACTGAATTGTGCTAGAGAAGGACTAGTTCTATGCAGAGGTAGCCACTTTCCTCCTGGTATGGCTTCCTTTCTCTAGTAAAATAATACATTTCGCCTGCATAGGCAATTTACAGCACTATCTTAAATATGAAGGAGAAAAAAATCTGTTCCGATACCCTTTTTCTCTCTTTCTTTCCATATGCACATACATGCACACACATACTCAGTTTAATCTATCAAGCCATGAAACTACATGTGCTGCAGAACATATTCTTTCATATGCAGAACTGTTGGTTTTATGGGGATTCAATCTTTTATTGATAGATTTATGAGTCTGTACTCTGTTGTCTGCACCAGTTTATGCTCTTAATTCAGTAGTGTGTAGCACATGTGCTAAGAGTATTTGAGCAGAAGGCAAGCTATAACATGGTTATAATAAAATTTACTTAAGTAGAATATGTGAACATTGATGTGTTTGACTGAAGGTCAGGTAGCTGATTGTGTGGCTCCAAATTGACCACCTGGAAACCTAAAGCCTGCCTTTCACATGCAGATTTCCGAAGAAGAGAAGTTTAAAATTGGCAAAAGTTTGAAAGTGCAAGTGGGAAAAGGATGAGTGGGGAAACTGTTAGAAGCTGCTTTTGCATTTTTACTTAAGGTATAAAAAATTCAATGGTTCATATCAAAAAATGGGAGACTAATGATGGAGAAATTAACTTGACAAGCAGGCTGCACCATAACCTGCTCTTCCCAATAAATGAACGCTCGCGATATCACTGATGTGGAAGAAATGAGGTATTGAATTTTCTTTTTGTCTTTTTTTTTCTTTACTCAAACCTCCAGACCTCGCATTTATCGTCACAATCCTTTCCTTTCCCACAGCTCTAACCCTACAATCACTGTGGGCTTCACCCACTTCCAGCCTCTTTCCCTCCAATGTTCCAAAGTTTGCAGCTAATTAGAAAAAATAAAAACCTTTCCCCCGAAAAAATTTTATTAAATTAGGGTTCATGACAGGTTGATAATTTTCATAAACTTCCTGGCTATTTGAAAATGAGTAGGAGAAATATTTGTCAGCTCAGATGGAAAAAGGGAATCTAGCAGAAATAAAGAAAGGGAAAGATTCCTTGCCCATAATGATTAAAGGAGGCACTTAGAAGGTTAATAGATGGTGAGATTGCCTGAAATGGTAGCACGTCTTATATTTCCTTTTAGGCACTTTGACAAAAATGCATATACATCTCATCATATTCCATACAGTATATGTGTAGAGAGAAAGAAGTTTTGGTTATTGATATTTTTAGCTATATATACATTCAAATAAAACCTGTTATTTATGTTTATCCACTCCTGACCTAGAAATGGCACGCTGTGATAACAATTCCTATCAATAGAATGATATTTTACTTATCAAATGTGGGTAGTGATATTTCTCTAGGCACAAAATTGTCTATTCTCTTTAACAGAACACATAACTTCAGAGTGCTTGCATTTAAAAAGATCAGCAATAATGTGGGAAAGTCCAACAAGATTATTAAGATTAAGCCATATAACATATTAAGCCATGTAACATATTGAACGATGATCCAAAACGTACTAAATCAGCATAAAGTACTAAAATCAGCATAAATTAATCCCTCAGCATTTAAAGGTATTAAATTATAAATTAAAGAGTTTGAATTCTAAATAGCTGTTGAAATTGTAGCTGACACATGGAAAGGAGTCCCAAATGAGGTTTACGAAATATCTTCATCTTTTCTACTTCAATTTCTAGCAACAATGCACTTAAAATTCATTGGAATGAATTTACATAATCTACAAATATTCAATTCAAGAAAATAATTATGATTTTTCTGAACGATCTTTCAGGTACCATAGTGAAATTTATAATGCTCAAAAACATATTTCAAGAAAGTTTGACTCTTTTCTGCTATAAGCAATATTGGGACATACACATATGCTTCATAATTTATGAGTCTAAATGTTGGGTGATGTAATTACTCCAATAAAATATAAATGTTCTTGTTTTTTCAACTATTTAACAATTTAGGACTAAAAAATATTTATCCTTTAAAGGAAAAATGACAATACTAGCTGTCTGCATTAATATACATAACCTTGCATTTTAACTAATATATTTTGGGATAATAATGTTGTCAAGCTTTTCAATAATTATTTTTCAACTAGTAATTTTTGGTCACATTAATATGGTACAGATTTTTTACACATAAAATTGTTCTGATTAAAATTAAGTACGTTTAAATTACTGAAGTAAGGTCTAATATTAAGTAAAGTGTAATTACATAATTGGTTAGCTTTTCTGTAAATAAAATATCTATAGTGAGTGAAGTGGTTTAACTGAGCCAAATTTTTTTCAAAAGTTTTTAGGGTCTTGAATTTGTGCAGAAAACATTATCATATATAAAAATTTTTTTCTTTTAAATTTCCTTTTCCAAACATCACAGTAAAAAAGGGAAAGATAAATGATATTACATAATTTATTGGGATCTTTTTCTGACTCCAAATACAAATGTGGATGGCTAGTGTATATTGGAGACTTTGGCATAAGTTAACATGGCAATTAGACATTGTGTATTAAGACTCAGTAGCTGAGCTCTGTGTTAGAAAGAGTCCTAACATGTACAAAGGTAATTATTATTTGTATGGCTTAATAGCACCATAAATAGGCTCTGGACACTGGCCTGGGTGCTATAAAAACACTTTTTTTTTAATTGCCCCGCCACTAACTAGTTTTGAGATGTGGTGAGCATTATTAGTCCTCAAATTCTTCCTCTGGATACTGTGGAGCCCGTTGGGCTCACTGTGACATACAGTCCAGTTCTTAAATTCTTGTTATGAATAAATTGATGTGAGCAATAACAAGTTCTATTATTTTCAAGGGAAATAATCACTAATAAAAATCTAGAATGTTGCCAAGTCGCAGTGTTTGCAAGTCCTGATGGTCGGCGTTCCTTTATCTTGTTTTGGCATTACCCTGAAGAGCTTAAGTGCCCAGGTTAGCATACATTTTGGCAAAATTAGTCCTGACTACAGTTATCAATTCGCTCCCTCTGGTCCAGACTCACAATCTCTTAAGAGTTCCTTCCCTTAATAGCGTATTATCCTAAAACAAGTTGTCATTTGAAAAGTGAATGAATCCTTACTATGGAATAGCTCTATAAAATTGTTTGAATAGTGATTTATACTGATACACATGCAAATTTATACAGAACCAACTACATCTCTTTATAAATAGCATGTAGAACACAGTGTTGTCAAAATATTCGTGCATTCTCTAAAATATGATGTAAAATAAACACTGGAATCCTGGTTTGAATACTTATTGTCTAGGTAACCTTGAATTTGATTTTATATCTTTGAGTTTTCAATCCGTAATGAGTAAATAATATAGGTGAAATTCTTAACAGATTCTGACAGTCCATCCAATGTCCTGTCCCTATAGTCATTTTTATTGTATTTTTATCTGTTTGCCCACCTAATTTCCTTTTATATCCATAACACAGACTTACTCCTCTGTGTGTATGTGTGTGTGTGTGTGTGTCTGTGTGTGTGCCTGCATAGAGAGAAAGAGAAAGAGAGGTGGAGGGTAACCTTCTCTTTAAATGGTAGTGTGTCAATAGAAACTTAGCAATCATGTGGTATAAATCCCCAGAGATGTGAGTATATCTCTAAAATATTTATTAAAAAGTTTTGTAACTATGTATTCATATTTATACAAATTATTCTTCTAAATTGTCATATTTCATAATTAATTAAATCCACAATGTTTTATAAGATGTATCTGTCTTGTAGTATACAATTCTGATCAAACACACAATGAAATTATAAATACATAAAAAAAACCAACAATATTTGGATCACAAATGCAGTATCTTAAAAAGTCAGACACACATTAGATTTTGAGGGAAGCCTAAAAACACCTGTAGAAGTGTATAGTTTCCAACGGAAAAGCTGAGTAAATTAGAAATCAATAAAAAAATGATTATCCAAAATCATATATCTTAAAGACTAAAGTATAATATGAAAATCCTTTGTGTTAAATAAGAAAGTATAAGGAAATTATAACATAATTAAAATTAGGGGCAATTAAAACACTACAAAAACATCCTGTGTGACAGTGTCACTTCTTTAAAACTTTAGATATGTTTATCAGAAATTAAGAACAAATTTTTAAAAATGGACTAGGTATTCAATTCAAGAAGATTGAGCAATAGAGAAAAGTCAAATAAGTAAGACAAAAGGAAATGATAAAAATAAGACCAAAAACCTTCGAAGAGAGGAATAGAAAAATGTAGTGCAGTTAAATAAAACAGAACATCTGATTCTTGGAAAGTGATTAATAAATAAACAACTTTTGCAACATGAAACAAGAAAAAATATTTTAAAGTAAGGAAATATATAAAGAAGAGGGAAAAAACAACTGGAGATGCAGTAAGATAAAATAAATATAAATAAAATATAAATAGAATAAAATAAAATGAAATATACAACAATCGTATGCCAAAAAACTTTGGAAAACAATATGAAATGGTACATTTCTGGAAAAATTATAAAATGGCAAAAGTGGACCAAGAGGAAATAAAAATTGTAAAGTATCAAAATACAATTAAAAAAGTAAAATTAAAATGAGATCCAAAATCTTCCACCAACAGCCAAAATTTCCTCAGGCATGTTTTCCTTCACATCTGCATCTTTGGTCACCCTTGTTCTGTGCCATTTCTAATTTATTTCCAAAATGCACATTAAAACTGGTCAATTCTTGTGTTATTGTTTATGCAGTATTGAAAGGAATTTATCTTTCTATGATTATAGCTTTTTAAAATTCATACTGTAAGTATGCAGTTTTCAGCAGAATTTTATTTGTTCCCATGTCCTGCCGAGCTATCTTTAACTTGATTTTTAATGTATATTAGCTCTTTATAAAGAAGATACTATAATTATTAAAGGCAATGACTTCCAGCTCTCCTTGTCTCAGATTAACGGATCTTAGAACTCTGAGTTAGTTGAGAAAATAGTTGAGAGTTAATATTTTGTGCAGAAATGTGATTTAGCAAAACAAGCAAAATAGAAACTAAACTGTAATATAATAAGGTCACCTGCATTGATTCGGGCAGTGTTACTTGGCTACTGTTTAGGAAAGATAAAAATAATATATGTAAATTAGATGTAAGTGGAATCAAAGGAATTTAACAAAGATAGGTTAAAGAACCCAATTTGGTTTCAGTGTTTGGAAGGTAAAATAATTTTTCAAGAGGCATTTTACCATTACAGAATTGGTTTAGATTTTCTTCTTGTCTTCTCCAAAGTAATTCGGAATTGTATAAAATGGAATTTTACAGGAATTGTACAGTATCCTTACTCTGATATTAATTAAAATGATCAACAGAATTATAAAATAAAGTGTATTTAAGACATAACTTTGATGGCATTATGTTGACTTTTCAAAATGTTCTGCAAAATTCTCTATCAAACTTTCATTATGAATTGCACCTGTAGTCTATTATATTAAATTAAAAGAGAAAGAAATTCTTGATTTGCTCCTTCTTAATATTCTGATATTTTAAAGTTCCTTCTCAATGCATGACATTTAATGAATTTCTATTGTATTAAAACATACCTACATGAACGCATTTTGTTTCTTAGTGTAGTAGAGTGGAAGACACATCGAACATCTAAGTGGTGACTATTACATTGAGTCCAGTGACTGGCCCTTAGTAACCCCCAATAACTGTCAGCTTTTATAATTTTCCTACTAATTTTGTCCTGAAAAATGGTGCCTACGTAGATAACTGACTTAATGTTATTGAGACCCAATTTCCTCATCAATAAAATGAAAAGGACTGATATCATGATACTTGATGAAATTAACTTATAGGAGTGCCGGTTTTTTGCTTTATGCCAAATAGTGTACCAATCCACATTGTCCTGAATGTGAGGCCAGGGGAAGGTTACGTTTATATGCCCCATTCCAAGTCTCTACTAAAATTGTACTTATATTGCAGAATTAGCTGTAGGAACATATTTGAGAGGGACCATTATGTAAATATTGAGAAAGCAAGATCATCAAGGGAAAAATGCTATATGACTATTTTCCACAAATATATTTCCCAAAGACAAAGCTCTACAAAAAAGTTTCTTTACAAAGGAAAAGTTTTGCATGCATTTCCCATTTTCACTTGCTTCGACTTACCTTTACTACTTCTAAATACCCAACATAAACCTATTTAGACATGATCTATTTTCCACTGCCCAGACAGATAAAATTTTACTTGGTTCTGTCAGACCAAATTAATACAGGAGCCACCTTCCCCTCTTCCATAAGCAACACAGCACTTCAATTTACCACATATGATAAGCTATCTAGAACTACGCTTTTGGTTCATGTAACTATCTCCTCTCCTGGAGAGTAGTATCTTCAAAAATGTGAAAACTTGTTCTCCTTATACCACTCATTGACCTTGTAATGGACCTGGCACATAACAAGAGGTCAAAAGTTAATGAAAGAAAGTAAAAGAAAAAAAAAGGGGGAAGAGAGAGAAAAGAGAGAAATATGTAAGCCTCTCCTTTGGGGGAATATTAAAAGACTAATGTAGTAAAGCAAAATGAAAAATCACTTTTACATTAAATTTGAACGTATAGCTACTCTTATCTGCTAATCATTTCATTAGTTACCTGAAATTAATTATTTTCAAATTTTTCAAAATCTAATTCATTTAGTTTTTCCTTTTTGATTTTGAGCAACAACCTTGATCTTACTATCATGCTCCTCAGGACTGAAGATTGGGCCCTCACTGCTCAACATTCTCCTAGCAATAGCCTTCTCTCTTCCCATAACTCCCCCGCTTCATTACGAAACATGGCCTAAGAGATCAGTTCCGAGGAAGAAGACTTAATTTTAAGTGATTATTCATGTCCTTCTCAGAGACTGTCAACATTAACCCCGTCATGCCTCATATCTCTGTTTATCTCATTTCCCATAAGAATTTCAAGACTTAAACCTCTTTCATCTCTATATACCTTTGTATACTTCTTAATTTGGCCCAATGTCACAGCCTACAAAGTTAACACCAAACCTTCTATTATTTCTCTGAACTCTGTCAGCAGCAAAATTTCCTATACCCTCAACATGTTTTTATGTTCCTGTCACTTTATTTCTCTACTCAAAAATGGTTGTCATTTAGCGTTAGTGTATCCTGTGCAAACTCCATTAAAGTAGTCTCTGTTGCTGTTTTTTCATTCTCCTATACTTCACATACAATGGAACCTGGAGATGAAATAAGAGTCCTCCTTACTCCTTATTGACATTTCAGTGTTTGTTTCTCCAGATTTCTAACCTTATCACCTACTCACTTCGAAGCACATGGTATCCATCTATTTTACCCATTAGCCCCCATTGCTTCAGCCATCTACCATTGCTTTCATTGGAGATTTTAAGACCTCGATCACATTTCCTTCCCAACCATTTATCCTGCCATTATTATCAAAATATACACTCTCTATAGATGTTTCCACCTAATATCCTAATTTTTCATGTTTGAGATGTCTTCTCCCTTTGGCATCTTCTTTTTAATCCATTCAGTGATCCGTTCCCATGGTCAAACATTAGAAGACCTTGATATTGGCAAGCTCTTCAAAATATCAGTTTCAAGTATCTGACATTCAGAATATCACATCTTAACTTTTCAACTCACTCACTATAGAATCCCAATTTAACAATTTTGAATTCTACTAGGACCCCAAATTGGTTGTCCTTACTATCTCTGACCTTCCACTTCAAAGTACTCATTTAAATGTATAAGCAACGATTTTATCCTTTGCTTTCTGTCAAATATTTTGGGCAAAATGCCAACAATGATTGAAATTCAGATTCCCACCTTTTCTTTATCTGTTGCCAAGTAGTTGGGTAAGCTTGGTGAAAAACACACAACCACACTGACTTTCAGTTCATTACACAAAGCTCAGGTGGAATCTCAATGCTTATTACCAATCACTTTACATTTCCTTAGTCGTTACACTCTCCTACACTCCAATATTTCATAAGTTTTATACTCTACTAAATCTTTGGTACTCTTCTTTGGGACACACTTTCAGCTGCTTGCTTGTTCCTCAATTTACTGAGGAAATGGAAGCAATCAGAAGAGAATGACTTCTCTTATAGTTATTCCTACACTCCTGGATATTCCTTTTCATCTTGACATCTCAAAGTGAAGGCTTAGTTCTGAGACTTCTCACTGCTCTGGTTATACCCGCTTTCTAGTTAGTATTATCTACACTGAAGTCTTTAAATAGTATCTATATGATGATGACTGCAAAAATTCCTATGGCCAGCTTTGATCATTTTCCTAAATTCTAGAGATAAATATATCCAATTATCTACTAAACATTTCCATTTGGATGTTTGATAAAATGAACATGTCCAAAGACAACTTCTTATTTCCTCTATATCTGCTCTGTCCCCTCCTCTCTTTACTCTAGTTGCTCCATATCAATTGTTTTCAATTCCATTCATCCGGTTCTCAGGCCCAAAAACATGGCATTATTCTGTACTTTCTTTCCCTCACGCCCATTATTAGTCTGTTAGAGAAAGTTATTGCCTCTTCTTTTAACATGTATCAAGAGTCTGACCATTTCTCTCTCCACCTTCACTTCAACCACCTTAGTTCCCAAAACCATCCTCTCTTCTCTGGATAGTATTATTTTCTCTGCCCTCCTTGAATCCATTCTTGCCTTCCTACAGTCTCTCCTTTTCATACAGAACCAGAGCAATCTTTTAGGTGTATCTCTGCTCAAAACTTTCTAATATTTCCATCTCAGAATAAAATTCAGTATCCTTACCATGATTTGGAAATTGATACCTGAGCTAACCCTCTTTATCTTCTGACTTACCCATTCACTCACTTTGTTGTAACTACTCTGGCTTGTTTTGCTTTTTTTCAGTTCCTGGGAAAGGTCAAGCAGGCACCCATCTCAAATACCTCTTAGAGACATCAAATTGCTGTCACCCCTTGTGCAACGCTCTCACCCCAGGTATCTACTTGGCACTTACCCTCACTCAGAGATCTGCTCAGAGATACCCTAACTCATTGGAAATAGGAGAAACTGTGTCAAAAAGATTTTGAGTTTAGAGTAATAGAATGAGCTTTGCAACCTCTAGACAGAAAGATATATAGTTTAAAATTGCATTTTAATCTCAAAGAGATTTTTATCAAGCAAATTAGTTAATTCAATGGTTGGTATTTTATTTTCCTCCTAACTTTTTCCCAAACTTCCCACAACCATTGGGAAAGAGATTAAAAGTAATCATCAAAATAAAAACACACTTAACCTCATTTATTTGGAGGGATAATTAATTATGTCTATAAAGTGGGTAAAATGTCAATATTATTGCTAAAGAAAGGGAAAAAGGAAGTTCAGAGCATTTTGTGAGAGCATTACTCAGAATAATACTGTTGTCAATAGCAAATGGGCAGGGCTGTATTTAGATAATTATCTTGGAAGAGTTTTTCTTGTCTATCTCCAAAAGATTTAAATGACGATGCTGTATATCTTTCAGAAAACCCCTCCACAGTCTAATAAAGCATCTTGGCACAGAATAGTTTTCCTATAAGACCTCTTAAATTTTCTTTCACTCTTTTATGTATGTTTCACTAGTTTATGTATAATCCTTGCTCATGCAGTCAACATATTTTATCTCCATCAATAAACATTAGATATTTTATTTTTGATGATGTTTTGCATCTCTGTTAAAATCCTCACTTCTATTTCTTCCTCCTATAATTGGAACAGATAGTTTGCTGAATTGTTGTAATTGCCTGTTTGCGTTTAAGACTTTACCTTTTCCAGAGGTCATTCTCCTTTATGTAAAAAGAAAAAAAATATATATATGTATATATATAAACGCACAAACAAAAAACACCGTAGGTTTCTTAACATACATAATATTTTCATTCGTGGATAACAGCTGCTGTTTGGAACACTATCATTTAACATATTTGAGGACTGGCAGATATTTAACTGTAGGAGAAAAATGTAATGTAATTATTTCATTTGTTCAGAGAATTTCAGAGTGCTTAGTTTAACACTTCTTATATACCTGGAAATTTTTACTTTCCTTATGAAAGCACTTGTGAAGGAATGTCAAGAGAAAGAAATCTATTGACGAGGAAGAGTTAAACGCAGCCATTTTGAAATGGCTATTTAACTCTGTGGCTCAGGTGGAATCATTAGATTCAGCTTAGACTATTCATCTCAAGAGACCTCAACAAACTTGTCCAGAATGATACAAGAAATACCTCAGGATTTCCCAGTCCTTTCAATTGGTTCCGAGGTCATATGATATCACTAGGTAGAGGATTTGGCTATTTGGGAGGCCGAGTATGTTAAAGATGACGATGGTGATGTTAAGTCAGAGGTCTTTTGAAAGTGAAAGAATACCTGACCTAATTTATCAGTATCTACAAGTAATTTATCATTGTTACCAATATATTTGTGTTTTATGAAATGGAGGGTAGTGGAGGGAAGTTAGGTGTTTAGCTAGAGTAATTTATTTTATTTTTTGATATAAAAAGCAACTCCCAAATCTCAGTGGCTTAACGGTATAATTTTTTTCTGGTTCATGTCATAATTCAATGCTAGTGAGAAACTCGGTTTGGCAGATGTTCTCCAAGTGTTGACCTAGGGATTCAGTCTCCATCTGACTTTTGAGGCTGCCAGATTAAAGAGCTGGCTGAAGAAACACTTCAGGGTGGAACAAGGTGTTTTTATGGATCAAGTCTAGAGGAGGTACACATCAATTACAACCGCATTACATTAGATAGAACCTTCTTACAAGGCCTAACGTAAACACAAGTGAGACTGTGAGAAGGATTCATTCCATGTGCATGGAAAGAGGAAATGGCGTAAGTAATCTAGCCAGGATCTTACAGGGTTATAGAAATGAAGAAAGCTATTTTTATTACCAGTCATTTACATTTTCATATTAATGCTTATAAACAGATAAATTCCAAGGTATTTTTATTTGGAAAAGAAAATTTCTATGTTCCTGTTATAGTCTAGGTGAAGGCATAGGTTGTGAACTGAAGAAAATCACCTGGAACAAACACAGCAGAAGATTAGAGAATAACAAGATGTCTTTGTGCTTAGTTCACATGCAATTTTTTGGAACCATTAAGGAAGGCTGAGCTGAAAGGATACCAAATTAAGTGAAGAATTATTCAATTGTTTCTAATTTATTAATATCTCTCATTTTTTGCTGATATTTTCTGTACTGTTTTGTTGGGAAGATGTTGAAAATATTAATTCAATTACAGATCCTGCTAGTGTAGCAGATAGAAGATCTTTAAGTGAATAATTCCTTTGTTGCAGGCATCAGAATAACACTCATGGATTCAGGACATATACCGTGGTGATTAATAACTCAGTCTTTGGAGCCAAATTGTATGGGTTAAAGTCTCAGTTGTACTACTTATTAGCTGTATCAGACAAGGTTCCAGCAGGAAATAGAAATGGGTTAAATGATAAAAATTGAATAAAGGAGGTTAAGAGACAAATATCCACGAATATGCTTTTATAAGAGCACCAAAAAACATTGTTAAAGGATGATTGAATGGAAAACATTTCTTGGAAATTAGAGATTAGGTATTGTTCTATAGATATTTATATACTTTTCTCCCTCAGGACTGTTTGCTTACATTTTAGAGAGACTTTCACCTCTCCTCTCACGAGATTATTTGTATTTACTTCAGAGTAAAGGTCTTTCTCCTGAGGGGAGATTGGGCCAATGTGCCAATCACCACATACAAACTATGAGTCTCATAATTTCATGGTCTTTCTCCTGTGGTGTAATTCCACGAATGAACAGGTGAACACTTGGCTCTTGTCATGTCCCCCATGGAAAATGCTGGAATAAGAAATTGAATCTAAGATGCTATGTGAGTAATAAACAGTCTGAATCAGAGATCTCACGTTTCCTGTCACAACAATTTATGAAGATGTGAGAAATTAATAAGAGCTTAGGGCATAGTTAACAACCACAGGAAACTAACCCTTGGCCTGCAGAGGCAGAAAGAGGGAGTGGTCACTATACAACAGGAAGAGTAATGGCTGCCAATTAGGAATTTGGGGATTTAAAAGAGTAAATTATTATTTTTACTTCATTTTCTTTCTTCAGTCTGATCTTTTTCATGTGCCTCCCTTTGACCAAATCCAAGTGGAAGTCAGAAAACAAATGAGTGCATTGATGCAGTTCATAAAATTTAGCCTCCTGAGAGGCCAGCCTTGTGGCATAGTGGTTAAGTTCGCACACTCTGCTTAGGTGGCCTGGGGTTAACTGGTTTGGATCCCGGGCGTGGACCTACACACCACTCATCAAGCCACGCTGTGGTGGCATCTCACATAGAAGAACTCCAATGATCTACAACTAAGATATACAACTATGTACTAGGGCTATGTACAACAATCTTCATTAAAAAAAGAAGAATATAGCACTGAGCTATCTGAGGCAGTGCCCACTCTCACAGAACTTAACAAAGAAAAAGAAAGAAAGAAGATCCTCCTTTAGCTGCAACAGTATAAATTCTCCCAGCTACTTGAACAATATTAGAAGCAGACTCTTGCCAGTCAAGCTTCCAGATGAGAACACAGCCCAATCAACATCTTTTTTTTTTTTTTTTGAGGAAGATTGGCCCTAAGCTAACTTCTGTTGCCAATCTTCCTCTTATTTTTTTCCTTCTCAAAGCCCCAGTACATGGTTGTATGTCCTAATTGTAGATCATTCTAGTTCTTCTATGTGGGATGCCTCCACAGCACAGCTTGATGAGTGGTGTGTAGGTCCCTACCCAGGATCTGAACCAACGAACCCCAGGCTGCTAAAGCAGAACATGTAAACTTAACTACTTGACCAAGGGGCTGGCCCCTCAGTCAGCATCTTGATTGAAGCCTCTGAGGCCCTGTACAGAGTACCTAGTTAAGCTGTGCCTCGACTCCTGACCCCAAGATATTGAGAGAGAATAAATATGTGCTAGTTTAAACCTATAAGTGTGTGGTAATTTGTTACACAGAATAGGAAACTAATATTATTATTTTTTGTAATACTATTATTAAATACTGTTTTTCCAAAGATCTCAGCTTTTCTTATATGATCACTAATGTCTCATTACCTTCATGCCATGTCTCCTATAATTCATTATCTTTTATCAGAAAATCTCAACATTAAGTAATACTATTCTTTCAAGTTAACATATGCACTAGGAAGAAACTTATATAAAAGTACAAAATATGCATATAAAGTATAAAAATTACTCCATATTTTATATAGATCTTGAGATAAAAAAGAAAAATGTTTCTTTAAAAGCAGAAGGCCTTTCATATTGTTGATTTTCTGAAAATGACTCTTTCTCTGATGTAGATAGTCAAACTGATGAGTAACAGTGTTAAAAACTTACACATCTTCATGCTCAGAAATTATGTATTGTCAAGCTCAAAGGGAAGATTTAAGCTCATTCAAATTATTCTTTACTCATTATAGACTATGTAAAGTTTCCTACTGAGATTTTCATCACCAGGGCAAAGATGCATTAACTAGATCAATAAATAATCCAATAATTATCGGGCTACATTGTGTATGTCTTTCACACTGTGAACTTAAAGTGTGTAAAAATTCAGCAATCTTTTTTCCCTCAGTATAGCTGAAGAATAATTGGAAGTATGGATTTACTGGTCTCTCTTTGAATGTAATTGTATCAGAGCGAGCTCCCTACTATCTTTCCAGACTCCGGCTGCTGTTGTGACAGTCAGTGCTGGCCCTAATCTTATTGTTAATGTCAAAGACCGAGTGTGACAGCCCCAGACAAGACAGGCTCCAGTGAATGACAGAGTAATCAGTCTGGAAAAGAACTGCCTCATCCATAAAGGATCAGACTCTGGAAAGTCACTATCTGCATGTTCACATGTTTGCTTCTTTTCTCATTCTGATGGCAGCTAGATCATTTAACATCCTATCCTTATGTCAAAGATTATTTGAAATTCATGTTATTCTAACACTGTAAACGAAAAGGGATAAAAATGTTGTGTATGTGGGTATTATCAATATATGAAATTCAAAATATCTGAGGGCATTCTGTGAAAATAATTTTAAAATATGGGATTTTACAAACTGCTCTGAAGAATGTCCCTTCACCATCTCACACTTAATTTTCTAAAATATAATATTGAACAGTTTCTGTTCAGGTTATAAAGGTGTGTAACCTTCTTTATGTCATTAGACTTCTATTCCATTTGGTTATCATGTATATGTTAAGCAATCAAGTAAATTTATATTTGATGCTACACAGATAGGTACACATTAGCCAACTTAGTATATTGTATATGTCCATAATTTTTAAGATCACGAAGAAAATCCATTTAGTAAAGTTTTATTTCTGTGAAATCTTTTATCGTATATCTTTTTAAAAGGTTAACAATATTTAAATTTCTTATTAAAGAAAACATATTATATACGACACCGAGTGTTAATACTGTGTTTCTAAGTTTCTTATATAATAATTTTTGAAAAGTGTAGTGTATCTTATTTTAAGAAATTTCACTGTATGTGTATGTAGCATAACCAATTCTGCAAAGAAGTACTTTGTAATAGATAGCATCACATCAAGTTATCTGGACAAAAGAATTTAAATCTTCTTCTAGTTATTGAAGAACAAATTAAAATCTTAGGTAATGATATAGATAGATTATTAATATCTCACTTTAGAAGATATAGAGAAAATATGTTCTTTTTTTAATAAATCTATGATAGATTTCCAAAATATGTGAGGAGTGCATTCAGTATTTGGGAAGTTTTTGGCTAGTAAAAAAAATAAAAATAAAACAAAGCAAAACAAACAGGAAAACTGCCAGCATTTTAATTTTAAGATAGTTAAAATTACTGTAATTATTATCATTTACATACTGATGTCCTATTAATAATCAAATAAGAATTTTTAATATAAATTTCCTATGACTACATGATGAGTCTGTGGAGAAATGCAATATGGTTTCATTTCAAAATGTATTTTGATTTAATATTTTATAAATATACATTCATATAAATTTTGAATTTTCATATTTATATAATTTTTGTTCCTTAAAATAACCAGCTATCCTAGCAATGTTGCTATTAACACTTAGAATTAAAAATGTAGATTTATCTTTAAACCTTATTATTTCATAGTTATTTGAGCATAATTAATAATAAATCCTCCAGCCAATGGGCCTACAACATTCAAGTTTTTGTTGACCTTGAAAGAAGCTGTTTCACCAGAGGAGAAAAGCCTACCTGCTGAATGTTAAAATCAATAAAAATCTCAATGCAAATAATCCATACTCAATCTATAAATCAAAATTGGTATAAGTTTATTGTATGAGCCCGGTCTGGGGACTACAGCCTGGGGACTTTCTTCCACAAGGAAGGAAGCACATGAAAGAAGTAGAGTGTACAGAGTGGTTATATAAAATCTTAGAACAAAGAGCACACATTGCATAGGATACATCTCTTTTACTACAGTCATGAGATGCTTAGCTAGCATGGCAGGCCAGTGGTCACAAGGTGAGCACAGCAAGTCAGTGGTCAGCAGGTCAGTAATTAATCCTTGGTTTCTGGGAAGAAATGCTTATCCTTAAAGAAATGCTGATGTGGGAGAAAGTTATATCTCTATCTTTAAGGGCAATTTTCTTGTCTTTGGGACATTGTAAATGTTTAAAGCAGATGTACAATGCATGCTCAACAGGCCATGTCATGACTTTCTGGAAAAACAATGTCAGGCTGAATTAGTTTCAAACCAAATGGCTTTCTCATATACTCCAAAATATCATATTGCTTTTCATTTATTCATCAAAAGTTATATAAAAGAGTCAATAATTAAAGAAAACTTTTCCAATGATATTTCTATCAATGATAGCAGAGAAAAAACCCCAATATCAAGGATAACTATTCAATTTAATTATTTGTCTTTCCTTCAAGATGGGACATACTAAAGCATATTGAATGTTGTTGAAAATGACTCATGTGGGAGAGAGAAATTAATAATGCAAAAAAATAAAGCAAGAGCAGTTGGAATGCATTGAAAGGGGTAAGGATATATCTCCCATCCATATGAAGCAAACTAGAAAATAGGAGCACAGACATAGGGTAGTTTATACATTGGTCCTTGGAAGCTGAGTGAGTATCTGTTTAATTTATTCTATATTTTCTACAAAAGATAAGGACAACAGCTGAGATTACGGGGAAAAGGCAATTCTGCTAGAGGTTTTCAGAGAAAAGAAAGATAAAATAGTCAATCAAGGAAATGGGAAAGCTAAATTAAGATGAAAAATATATGTTAAGGTTCAGCATTCTGATTATAAAATGAGAAATATCAGGACCACTGTGTTATCCCCCACTTCAACATTTAATTCCTTAGATTTAGGCAGACAAGGTGTGGATGTTTGGGGTTTAACCTGGATTTGTTATCACTAGGTGAGTGTAACACGGAAAGAAGTAGATATAGCATAGAGGGATATTTAAAAGTGAAATTAAGTGAACAACTACAAGAATAGACCATAAAAAAATTTGAGTATATAAAGGAGGTGATGGGCCAAGAAATAATGATGGAGTTAATGGATGGGATGAATCAATATCTCAAAGAATTACTGAAATGGATAGAATTCGAGTATGTGAACTGGTGATATAAGTGGTGCCACCAGAGCAAGGGATTTCTGAAATTGATATATTGGAATTGGTACAGTGTTTTATAGTGAGCAAAGTGCATACCATGGAAATGGATGTCTGTGGAAAGAGATAAAACTATTATAACGGTAATAATAGGGACAGAGTAGAGACAGAAAAGAGAACAACAAGCTAGATGCTAAATTCATCAGTGAATGGGAAATAGTATTCTGCATTTGAGTAGACGTTAGATATGAAGTGGGAGAGTTCATGGTATAATTTGTTGGCAAGAGCTAAAACAGAATTGGTCTTCTTAAAAGTAGAAACAGTATAAATGACTGAAAAACACACACCTCCATACTGTTCAGTATGTGTGGTATGTGCACAGTCGCAAAAGGATGACAGCGATTAATGGAAAGATATTGAGTGGAGCAGTCATTTTTTGTTCCCTATGCCATCTTCCCTCAGCTCATCTCTGACACCAACAATAACGATGATGGACTGTTTTGTGTACAGAAATAGAATCTAATGTCAGATATCCTTCATGACACTAATCTTTCTGCTTTTCTTCCTCAGAGCTTTCTCCGATGTGCAGGGCAATTAATACCTCTAGCAACAACCTTCAGCCAATGGGAAATGGACAGTAGTGCCCAAGTGCTAAATGAACAGCAGAGCCTCTTGTCTTTCAGACAGTCAGCTCTGGGCTCAGAGGTCTCAGGTGAGTCGAGTCCCCATAGCCTACAGCAGGAACTTCACAAGCAAAACACCTTTCTGTGGCTGTTTCATATTCACCATCTCATACTCCTTATTCCCACTCCTGCTTCCTCAGATCACTCCCAAGTAATCTAGCTATAACTTCTTTTCACAGAATTTACTTTCAGACACTGAGATTTACACATGTAAAAGTTACATATTTCTTTAAGTAAATAATACAAGAAATTAACTGTGAAGAAGGTCATTCAAGACATAAGATATAGTTCTTCTGGTTAGAGTAGCAACTTGCCCTGGCCCTCAAGTCTCCAAACAGAGATTTACTAATTGTTACCACTTGATAAGGTGAGAAACCTATAAGGTCCTTTAAGAAGCTTTGTTTTGCATTTTCAAGGTGTTTTGATATACCATCCTGGAACTTCTTGTCTTTTGCGGGAAGTCTCCCTACGTGTCTGCATGCCTACCATGTTTCAAGTAACCAGAAAAACACCTAGGGTCCCGAGTGTGGATGACGTGCGAGATGAATTGAAATCCACTTTGCCAGGTGCACCATCTCCACTAATAGCCCGCCCCATCTTGAACTCAGCTAGAAGTATAATCCTTTGATGTGAGAAAAAGGACACATCCCTTCTGACAAGAGATTTTTCACATGCTGAGGTATATGGGATAACTGTTCCAGTTCAAAACTGCTTCAGCTTGAAATAAAGATGCCTGACTCAGGGCCTATCAAACACACATTGTACATCTGCTTTAACCCTTAAGGCAAAGAATGCCCTCTCTCAAGAAAAGAATGCATACTTCCACTCCTACACCCTATCAGTAACGCCCTATTGGTAAGGCCCACATTAGTTCCTTTCCTGACATCAGGGGCATGTTGACCTGCTAATTTGCAACTGAATACCTCTTTGAAACTTTGGTGAATATGCACCCTGGGTGTCTTTAACATATGTTCTTCGTTTTAAGAAAAGTATAAGACTGTATTGAAAACCACGCTTCTCCAGAACGCTTTCTTCTTTTCTGGAAAAGGCCTTCCCGGGTTATAATCCTCAGTTTTGGCTCAAGTAAAATTCAGCTTATTTCTCTTATCTACAAAATGGTTATTGGTTATTTTGTGTCCACACCGTCTTGGAGCAGGAATGCTGTGATGAATGTCTGAGAGTTTGGTTTCTTGTGCTTCTTGAGGTGGTTGTGGATTGGCGAGAGTTCATATTTCTGCTATAGCTTTCTTAGGCTCCTCTCCTCTGTTGATTTCAATTAATGAAGAAGTAAATAGTACAAATAGTGCATTTAGTGCATATTACCAATTGCACTTTGCCATTTTCAGTGGAAAAACTAGACCGCAGTCGTAAGATACTTTCTCCATGATATATCGGATGTGTAGGAGAAATATTCATATGATTTTATGGATTGTGGAATAAAATTTGAAAACTATTTGAGTCAAGTAAAGTCCGTAGAGACTACTTGTATAATTTCAAGTAGTTTGCTCAGGTGGCATGGCTAAATAAATGAGATGATGATGAGAATTTGCCTGTAATTGGGACCTGAGATTGTCCACCTCGATTGTCCACCTTTTATTTGGGATGTACCTTTTTACAATTTCAGGGCTAGCCATCCATACAGTAGTGCTTAAAATGGAGTCCACACTACAATCATTTTTTTCTGGGAATACTCATCAATATCAGTTCACTACACCTTTGCCTGAATGTGAAGCACAAGGGCAGACATGCCTCATTTGTAATTCCACTGCTGAAACGCTGTGGTTTACAAATCCTTTTTGCTTGCTAGTTTTGATACCTATGACTCAATTTCATGGTTTAGGGAGAAATTTTGTCACATTGTCTCTAGAAGAGTAAGAGAAAGTTGGAATTATATTTTAACAAAGATCCACACATTCTGCCTTGGAGAAAATAATAATAGATAAAAAATAATTCCTCCCTCTTCTATCAGGAGCACAAGGTTGTTCCTAAGGACTTATTTGGTAGTCCTCCCCTGTGCTGGATTGGATGTGTACTTCTTTGTTCAGCTTAAGCGTGTGCATCATGTAGTACCTGGCCAACCCCACTGCTGTCTTCCTTCCCAGTGGGGAAGGAATAGGGTCCTTTGTCTGTAGCACTGGGTGCGTGCAGACCATCTCTCCCTGTAGCCGCCATGCAGGCGAGACATTCTGGCCATAGGGGACCTACGCTCACTATTGACGCTGACCTCACTCTGCCTCCTATCTCTGTGTTCCATTCAGGGCCTGTGTAAGTTATGCCTTTCTTGGCCACTCTGACACCTGCAAGCTATGCAGTAGGTTGACATCCTGCTGCCCCTGGTGGCAGGTGTTGTTATGCTCTTTGCTGAACTCCAGAAAATGGAAGTCCTCCTGTGGAGGTAGTAATGAGTGTCACTTGGTAATTTACTATTACTACTTATTGTAAATTATCATATATATTTTATTATTAAACATGATAATTAATCTATCTTTTATTTAACTTTTGTGTGTGTGAGTGTGTGAGGAAGATTGTCCCTGAGCTAACATTTGTTGCCAACCTTCCTCTTTTTTTGCATGAGGAAGATTGTCGCTGAGCTAACGTCTGTGCCAGTCTTCCTCTATTTTGTATATAGGACGCTGCCACAGCATGGCTTGATGAGCTGTGTGTAGGTCTGTGACCAGGATCTGAACCCATGAACCCTGGGCTGATGAAGCAGAATGTGCAAACCCAGCCACTACGCCACTGGGCCAGCCCCTTATTTAACTTTTGTTTTACTTAAAATCGATGTTCTACATATATGCTAAAACCAATTAAGTAGTAAATTGATGCAAATAGCTTAAGAAATTAATACTTCCTGAGAGTAAAATTAGATGTATAACAGCTTGACACAGTTAATAATACTTTTTTTAAGTGGGTAATGCCATTGTTCTGATAATCATCTCTTTTATATGGAATAACTTTTCTTGATCTTTTGATGATTTTATATACGTCTCTGCTAGGAAATAGCTATTCTTTAAGATTCCTTAGCTCCATGTTGCTATGTGTTGCCATAATTTCTGGACAAATTTTAAACTTAGACCACTTTCTAGATAATAGTCTGCAAAATCTTTTCTTTTCTATTCTAATTCTGCTCCTAAGAAAAGTTGAAAGCTCTTAGAAAATTCATTTAGGAGCTTAGAAAAAGTATTTCTTCTCTTTGATTCTTTATTTTCCTCCTCTGGCTCCTGCATGAGGATTATTCAAACGCTTGTTTCTGCTGCAGCTTGAAGAGAGAGTTCCACCTGTTTAATAGAGATGGGAAGCTTTGCTACTCATTATCCTGTTAACCAAACTCTTCTCTGGAATTCTTGAATATCAAATCTCCCCTTATCTTTTATTCATTTAAGATTTTGTCACCTTTTATCCAAATGCTCTTGGTTCTATCTTTCTCTTTGTTACTTGCAACACTTCAAGTAGGCTTTAGGAATAATTGCATTCACAGTACCACCTAAATGTAGTTAAAACTTGTATAATTAAAATTATTGATTCAGAAGAAAGTCTTCTCAAAGCACATCTCATAAAATACACTAAAACAAAATAAAAGAATCCATATAAGTAAATGTAATAATCTTTGAGAAATATAACTAATTTCTGGAAAAATATAATTTTTATGCCACTATGCTGGCAATATATTGTGTATATTTTTCTAATACACTTAAAGCCTATAAAAGTCATTATTATATTTATTATTTTCATTCATTTTTACAAAAAAAATGTTGAATCATAAAATCTTTGCAAATCACTATATACAAATAAAATATATGTAATTGGAGATTTGGAGAGAGAATGCTGGCTGCTCAACAAAATGTGTGGTTTTCTTCCTCCTGGACTCACAACTTGCCTTTCCTCTAAGCTTATATCTAGCTTTGGCCCTGTGACTGCATCCTAGCCCATGGCATGCAAGAAGAGATGCAGTGCGCCACTTCCATCTTGCCTCTGATACCACACACAATCTCTCTTCTATGCTCATTCACCATCTGATGGTGACCTACCTATTCCCAAGGCATATTTGGTGCATTAATGACTTCCTAGACTTAATTATGTCAGCCCTTGAGCAGGAAAACCAACACTGGTCTCTTATTAGATTTAGAAATAAGTTTCTACTTGTATTAAGCCTGCATTTCTGTGGCTTAATGCCCGCAGATACCACAACCTTAATTAATGCATTGTATCCATGTTTTGTTAGGTAATAGTTCACTGAAAAGTAGAATTTCACCTTTGTCTTTCTTATGAATTCACCTGGATCATAAATTTATAATTTAAAACATAATTTAAGATAACCCATTAAACAAGTACAACAGTTGACAATATTTTGTTACCTTCTTTTAAACTGGTTGGTGATATATGGCAACTTTAAAAGAACACCATAACCAATCTGAGATTTTATCCTCATACAATAAATAAGCCTTAGAGAATATTGGCGATGCTGAAGCCTGGTTTGCTTTTTTTGTTGTTTTCCCCTTTGTATGGCTTAAGTCATTAATAAAAAGCCCCTTCCTCCAAAATAATATCTTGCATGTTTCCAAATTTCTCTTCTCTTTCAGCATAACACAATCATCTATAATATATGATGGGGAAGACCAGAAGAGTAGGAAAAGCAGAATGAAGAAAAGCAGAATAAATAAGCTTGTCAGTACAAATTTGCAGCCAATTTTTAACAGAGATTCTGTGGTGACTTATGACCATATAACCCATAAATCCACAAAGGTGTATTTGCCACCATTTTGAACTTAGATTCCTTCCTCTTGTCCAGACAAATACCAAAAGCTCTTATAGATAAAATAAGGGATCTAAACATATTCCAAAGAAATAAGAGAGGGAGTAGCTTACTGCAGTGTGGTTTCCTTTCATTGATCTGCAGTCTACACAGGCAAACATTTGCCTAATCCCAGAGCAGCTGGGTGTGTGGAGTCCTGATGCTTAGGTGTGATGGGATCCTGGAGGGTTTCTATCCTAAAACTTGGAACCTATAAGTCCCTAAAATTTTCAAACAAAAATAAATAGATAAAAGCAAAAATGTAATAAAATAACTAAATTCTGAGAAATAGATTAATATATTCATGTTAATAAAAATATTTATTTTGGGAGACTGATACAAGTTTGCTACAGCAAAATTCCTGGCCTAGGTTTCTCGCAGCACCCTAACTTATGACCTTGACTTACTTCATTTCTCTGAACTAAGATTCCTCATCATAAAAGGAAGGTAATAGGGGCCTGCCCAGTGGCATAGTGGTTAAGTTCACGTTCTCCACTTCAGCAGCCCGGGGTTTGCAGGTTCAGATTCCAGGAGCGGACTTAACACCGCTTGCCAGGCCACGCTGTGGCGGTATCCCACGTAAAATGGAGGAAGATTGGCACAGATGTTAGCTCAGGGTCAATCTTCCTCACACACACACACACACACACACACACAAATAACTACATGGAAGATACTAAAAGTTAGTTTATAGGTTTACAAGGAGAGTTGAACAGGGTAGAACAATTCCTAACATAGAGAAACTGTCCGATAGTGTAACTTGTTATTGACGTCGTGATTATTAACAATAGCAGTGGTGGTTGTAGTGAAGAGGAGGAGTAATTGCTGTGTTGGCTATTTTTCAATTTTCCCTTGATCATATGGGTATCTCAAAAATATGCTCCTTAGATAAAATTGCAAAATTCTCGCTTTATTTAGAATCAGATGCCACATTGTTTTACAAATTCTAAGCAAAAATAGTCTTAGCATTTATGGAAATAGCTTTTAGCAAACTGATTCTTATTTGTTAGTTCAAAAAAGCAGATTAGTACATAGTGACATTTTATACTTGCCATAAATGACATTTGGGAAGCAGTTTTAATTTTTGACCTCCAAAATTTGCCAGATTATAACTTCAAGGACTAAGCTATATCTAAATATTTTTAAAAACCTCAATAAGGCAAAATTAATTGTCTGGTTTTCAATTCAAGTTAGTTTTGCTGTATAATATATATCTTTTTGATGGCAAAAAACCATGGCGGTACATAAGCAATATATATAAACTTTATTTAAAATCTTATGACTTAATAACATTTAAGATGCTGAATAATGAGGGAAAATATGCATCACATAGAAATATTCTTGTGATTTTTTTGAAAGATTAAATCAGCTAAACCTTGTAAATTATACAATGGCACTTTTTCAATAATTTAAGGTATATTGCAATCTATTGCAAAAAATGCACAATCTGTACATATTAAGCAAACAAGTTATTTGCCACATGTAACTATCAAATAAGATGACGCTCTGAGAACTAAAGTTTACTGATAGTAACTTTTTTGTGGGATATTTTGTGATATAAATAATGAAATATAATTTGTCATGTATAGCTGTAAAACTGTGAATATATTTCTGCTGATATTCATTTCCAGTCTCATTATTTTACTGTATGAGCTTTAACTGATATTCTGCTGTATTGTAAGCCTAAGAAATTTTAGTGGAGAATAATAATACACAGGGATATTTTCCTCCTAACATACAGTTCTTGAGGTATTATTAATTCCCACACTTGTGTTTCGCAAGAAAAGTGGAAGACAAGGACGTGCCCTGCCCTCATTGTGTTGAAAGCAAGCAAAAATGGTTATTAAATTCCTTACAGGGGCCAGTCCTATGGCTGAGTGGTTAAGTTCCCACACTCCGCTTCTGTGGCCCAGGGTTCAGATCCTGGGCACGGACATGGCACCACTCATTAGGCCATGTTGAGGCAGCGTCCCACATGCCACAACTAGGAGGACCCACAACTAAAATATACAACTATGTACTGGGGGGATTTGGGGAGAAAAAAGCAGGGAAAAAAAAAAAGAAGGTTGGCAACAGTTGTTAGCTGAGGTGCCAATCTTTAAAAATAAATAAATAAATTTCTTACAATTAATGAAAAAAAAATAGATACAAAGTTCTCAGAGAGCACAAAGCGATTCTTTTTCAGACTTAGGGGTTGTATATTTAATTTTGTTTTTTGTTTATAACATTCAAATACATAGTTTCATTGTAATACTTGTTTCCTGTCCATAAATGGACATTGAGTATTAAAGGGATCAATATCCCATTTCAGTAAACACAGTCATCTGGAATATTGAAATTATATTGTTAATGTTGATTTAAAAAATCCAGGCTGGTGCTGTGGCCTAGTGGTTGAATTCCCACGCTCCACTTCACTGGCGCAGGGTTTCGCTGGTTTGGATCCTGGGCATGGACCTAGCACCACTCATCACGCCATGCTGACGAGGTGTCCCGTGTTGCACAGCCAGAAGGACCTAAAACTAGAATATGTAACTATGGGGGGCTTGGGGAGAAGAAAAAGAAAACAAAAAAAAAGAGAAGATTGGCAACAGATGTTAGCTCAGGTGCCAATATTTAAAAAAAAAAAAATCCATCCAGCTCTTAGATTAGTTGAGAGAAGCCTATGCTCATATTCAAATGTGAAAAAGATATATTCACTTATTAAATACTAATTTTTTAAGAAAAGGATTACTTATGAAAGAAATGATTTAATCTGCATGATTAGTAACTTTCATTGATGTTTTTAGAGAAATAGAATTCATTCAGTTTTCATTTTTTTCCAACCAGAATTTACTGAACACTTCCTTGAGTTTGGCTTTGTTAGAGCTGCTGTGGATGTAGCAAAGAACACAACACACATTGTTCTTTCTCTCGTGTAATTTATAATCTGGTAAGGGTAGGTAGAAAACAAATAAGTAACCCAATAAATGAGAAAGAGAATCACAAATGGCAATTAATACCATAAACCAAGTAAAAAGGATAATGGAATAGAGTGTGGGGTGACAGAACTAGGCTACTCTGCTTACTTAACTAGAGAAAGGCACTCTGGGGAGTTGGTGTTTCATTTGAGACTTAAATGATGAAAAGGTCAAAACCATGTGATGATATCAACTGATGTGATGGGAGGAGGGTGGCTAAAAAGTGATATTTAAAACAATAACCTTTAGTCTACATCCTGATTTTAAAATCAATATCAAAGCACAAAATCTAGGAGGTCTATAGCGCTTCCTAAATTGTGAGCCTCTGTGTCTCCATGTGTGTGTGAGAGAGAGACAAAGAGAGAGACAGAGGAAGAGAGACAGGGAGAGGGACAAGGAGAGTGAGAGAGGGAAGAAGTGATGGAGGGAGGGAAGGAGGACATAAGAGCACAAGAGAGACTCTTGATTGTGTAAATTGACAGTGTGGTGTTTATGTACCTGCTTTCATCCAATTCTCAATAAGATCCAAGACCCAACCAGCTTAAGAACTGCTATCATAATAAAATATTTCCAACCAATATTTTCCAAAATGAGATGAGAGACCAAAAAACAATCAGATCTTTGGGTTGAGTTCAGTTATCCTATTCTTTTTATATTACTAGCTTATATTGTTTAATAACTTAATTTGTTAATTTGGTAAAATAGTTAACCTTTTAATAGTTTAATTTGTTAATGAATATTTTTGATACAGGCATGATAAGTTTATCATTTACCTTGTACTATTCATTATACTTTTTATTTTTTCTGTTAAGAGTTACTGTTTACTTTGACAGAGAACTGGGAAAGGCAAAGAGGTTGATAGCGCTTGGAGAATTTAAGCATGCCATCTGTTTGGATGAAGATGCAAATAATCACAAACACTGGGGGCTTCAACACTCCAGGCAAAACTGGATTCACATTTGTTTTCTTTTTGAAAAATAACAATTTCTTTTTTGTTTTTATTCTTTTATAATTAGTTAACTTAGTAACAATTTTGAAAGAAAATCAAGTTATTCTGTGCTAACAAAAGGTGCATTGCTACAGTGTATATACAAATATATCATTATACCACTTTCCCCTAAAATATCTGACAATTCGTTCAGCTATATCTGAAAAAAAAAAATGCCAAAATGATAAACTGCCAAGTTGAGAGACTTAATTAAGGAAAATTTATACCAATTTAATTGCTTCTGATCTCATATTATTTTTATCTTAATTAATTACCTCTGCTTTGGGCAAAATAGAGAGAACTGAAATGAGTAGAAGAAGAATTAATCAAATTCCAGTCAAGTTACTTGCTTGTTACTCTTGTAAAATATATTTCGGAGAAGAAAATGAATCCTTTGGCTAGACACAGTTTTGAAATTATGTTTCAATTACTCATGCCATTCTTTACTCCATTTTTATTAGTGATCGAGTTTAAATTATTTTTAAAGGGTGGACGATAAGGGGCCAAATTCTGTCATTTTTATTGGTTATGAGGAAGAAACTTCAGGCAAGTCTTCACAAACACTTTAATTAGGGTTTAATCTATGTTCCACCTACATTGACCAGTGTGAATTGAACTATTTTTCCACTTCTTCCCTTCTTGATGAAATTGATGATGTAATCATAAGGGAAACCAATCTAAGTGATGTAAATTATTGATAATTGACTCCAGGTATTTATGATTATTTTATATGTTTGAATAGCATTTAACAAGTTATATCTAACTTGCAATTTTCCATGTGAGATGAGTGAAAGTAGGATGTGGATTGCCCTTAATTGATTACATAGTTCCTATGAAAATAGGATTGCACAATCTGCAAATCTAATAATGTTAGAGTACCATAGACAGGCAGCAGCTTAACATAGGAGAAAATGTAAAATGAAAATGAAGGTATCCTTTTCTTGATAACGAATGACCTATTAACTGAATTTATGATCTCGGAAGATCTTTCTCCAAAAAAAAGTGAAATCGGCTTGTTTAATCAACAATCCCAAAGACTTGCATATTGCTGTCTGTGAAGCAGATGGCTTTCCTGCTGCTGTCCTGCTGCTTCTGCCTGCCACCTTTCCCTCTAGCAGCTGTGATTACTAGAAAAAAAATTCCCTTTATTGCCTACATGATGTGTCCATCACTGCAGTCAGACATTTTGAAAAGTTACTTTTTGGATCCTCTAAAACAAAGTGAGAAATAAAAACAATTTTAGTGGTACACACACCCATAAAGTTTCCAAAATTTCCACAGACTAATCTACAATTCAAATAATAGATCAAAGATTTCTTCACTCTTTCTTTAACCTCACTCCTCTCCTGCTTTCCAGGGGGTCTCTAACACAGGTAGAGCTCTGTGTTGTGGTTTTCTTTATTAACCTTTTTGCAATAGGAAATTATTTGGGGAGTTAGTAAAGCAGAATAAGGAGGCTCATGGAGTAGTTAGGTATAAATGTTCCTATAGATATTTATTTTTATGATACATTAATGATTCAGTCCAGCTACACTCACACCAGTTCATTAGATTTTATGTCTTGCATATTATAAATCAAGTACTTGTTGATTAGGAGAATAATACATTGAAAATTTCTCCTCTACTGTCATAAAAACAATTTTAATCTGAAATATTTTATTTTATTTTTTTAAAGATTGGCAGCTGAGCTAACAACTGTTGCCAATCTTTTTTTTCTTCTGCCTTTTCTCCCCAAATCCCCCCAGTACATAGTCATATATTTTAGATGTGGGTCCTTCTAGTTGTGGCATGTGGGACGTCGCCTCAGCATGGCCTGACTAGCACTGCCATGTCTGCGCCCAGGATCCAAACTGACGCAACCCTGGGCCACTGAAGTGGAGTGTGCGAACTTAACCACTCAGCCACGGGGTTGGCCACTGAAAATTTTGATGTAAGGTTCTGTAGTATCCTAATCCATGTAAATTTAATATAAAAGATATGCATATTTGACTTTCCAGTATTTTTTCCCTCATAGACCAATAATCAGCTTTTATAATTAGAAAATTTCCCTGTAAGTTATATAGCAATCTTATTTTAACTCTTTAAAATTTGCCACAAGAATCATAGTAAAACAATTAAGAAAGTACTTGTTTAGACCTGAAGTGCTGATATTTAGTTTATAAAAAATATAGAAATTTTGAATATTTATTGTAACTTAGATATACTTATATAGCTCCCTCAAGATTGCCTTAGAATAAATTCAGTAATTAACAAGGCAAAATTTACTGATGAATATATATGTATTTAATACATACAATATATTTATATTTTTCCATATCAAGGATCAAAAGAAATAAAATCAAATCCCAAAGGCACTGAATTGCAAAAGAAATTTAAAGCCGCAATAGTGAACAAGAGTTGAAGTAGCTATTATCTTAGCTGGTCCCTACAGCCTCATTAATGCTTTCTCGTCCATGAGACAAGGGCAAAAACTGCAGTCAAAGGCAGCTGCTCCGGGACCCATAAAATAACAGGAATTACCAACAGCAAAGACGACATCCTCTTGGAGAGACAGCCATAAACCAGGAATCACGGGGAATACTCTTGGAAGAAAACTGTCAGTTAGATATAGAGACAGGAAATAAAACATAAGTTAGGGCACCTAGAGGCTGTGAAAGAGAGAAAGAAGAAATATGAGATTTATTATTTTAAAAGATAATGGTGGAAACTATTCTAGAATTGAAGAGACATTTAGATTGAAAAATGATAGCAAACAAGATCAAAAAGGGATAGTTAAAATGCTAAATATTAATAAGATAAAATAAAAATATGTCTATTTGTAGGGGAAAATCATAAAGCAGATTTTTCCATGGAATAACAGCAAAGATACTGACAAGAGATTCCCAGTCAGTAGCAATAGATGGTGGTGTCAAAGCAAAAGGAGAAATACCTGTCAGTCTACAATATTTTACCTAGTTGATCTTAACCGAAGATGCTTATTCAAAAATGACTATAATAGGAAACCCAGAAAGAAGAAATAAGATGCTTGATGCAAGGATGAGCACAGTACTTGGCAAATTTATTTAAATAAATAAAATTATGATTAACATAAAAAATTCAATAGGTGGTAGATAAGATGTAACTAAAAGTCTAGATCTCAAGTATCTGAACAAGAAAAGAAGGTAGAAAAGGAAAGTTAAAATATTCTAAAACTTCTAGTTAAATTCAGAAGGTAACAAATTAGAATTTATAAGAAAATATTATGTGAAATATGTATAGCAGGAAATATAAACAGTCAAAGAATATTAAGATACTATGATTAATTCTCCAATTAACAGAGGGATAAAAAGAGTGAGGAAAAGACATTTAAAGCAAAGAAGCAAAAAAATATTGGAGCATTTGGAATGCATTCTAAATAGAAAATATTAAATAAGATAAAAGCAATAAATATAAATATTCAGTAAATATAAGCCAAACAAAAAGTAGATTAAACCCCACAAAAATGGGTAGAAAAAAATTTAACTTTATGTGCTTTCCAAAATATATTCTTTAATACGATAATGATAGAATTTAAAAATCAAGGAATTAAAAAAAAGAGTTGAAAAGAAAATAACAAAAATCAAAGTGTGGCAATAATCTTATTGGCCAATATAAAATTTAAGGAGTTCACCAACAAATATATAAAAGAGATAAAATATTATGCACCAGACAAAATTGCTTTGAATTAGATTAACAAATCTATAATCATGTTTGAAAATATTTATCAAGACTGTGTAATAAACAAACTGATTAAGACAATAATAATGATAGCTGACACCCTAACTACATAAAGACTACCATTATCACTTTACATTATTTATTTAATTGAATACTCGGAACAATTCTTTGGATAAGGAAATAATTTTATCCTCCTTTTAACGATGATCTAACTACTAAACAGAGAGATTTAGTAATTAATCTAAAATAAAACTACTAGAAAATATATTACCAGGAATAGTTCAATTCTAAAGCCAGTACTTTTATTCACAACAATAAAGTTACCTCCTTTAAACAACCCAAGGAAAAATTGTGAAAGGCATATTCAGAACTTTAATAAATACTATTTTCAAATAAATATTATGTTTTAAAAAAATGATCAGCTCAAGTCTATGAAGAAAGCTTGAATGAACACTAAAGGGGGAAAAATTCACTTTCTCTGATGAGAATGAAGTAACATATGAAAGCAATTATAAAAATCCACAACCAGAAGCAAAGGAAAAACAAAACACATATATATTTGGACAACACAGAATGACAGAAAATAAGTTAAATAATATTTGAGTAATATCTCTATATATTGAATTGAACATAATCTTATATTCAAATTGAAAGAAAATAAGAGCACTGTATAAAAATAGGATCTTGTGAGATTCTTAGAGGAAAATATTTATCCTTAGATACATATATTTAATTAAAAATCAAGAAAGAGAGTGAATGAGTTAAACATTGAATAACAAAGCTGAAAATAAAATTCGAATAAACCAAAAACTCTAGAAAGAAAGAAATATTTTTAAAAAGCAGAAATTAGTGAAATAAAATAGTGAATATTATAAAAAATAAATTTTTTAAATAAATAAATAATAAAATTTTTTTAATAAAAAACTATAAAAATTACTGGTAAAAAAAGATTTTGGAGAAGTTAGACCTTTGGTTCTGTAGAATACATTTTGGATTTGGCTGACTGGTTCCTCATCTTTTTTTTCAATTTATTGCTCTATTTCCCATACTTTCTGTATCAATCAGGGTCCTACAAGAGAAACAGAACCAGTACCAGAGAGAGGGAAAGAGAGAGAGAGAGGGAGCTTTCCTCAATTTTGTTCTTGAGGCTTTTCAACTGTTTGGATTGAAGCCCACCCATCTTATCATGGATAATCTTCTTTACTTAAACTCAATTGACTGTAGATATTAACCATATTTATAACATACCTTTACAGCAACACTTATGCTTACTTGAATAAGTGGGTACTACAGATTAGTGAAATGGACAAGTGAAACTATTCATCACAGTCCACATTTTGTCAATCTGACAGTTATACATATTTCCTTAAACCATACTGAATCTCCAAATAAAAACTATGACAGTCACACTTCTACCTAACATGATACAACAATCCCGTGTACAACTAACAACATGTTATTCCTTTACCCAGAAAAGGATGCAAAGTCCTTGGGTACTGTTAGCTCTCCTCCTTGATACCCTGTGACTTAGCATTGTGATTCAAAATTAACTCTTATTAATACATCTTATGTTACATGATAAGGGGATAAGAGAGGGAAGAAAACACAAACATTTGCTTAATATATATAAATATATATTAAGCATACACACAAACACAAAAACACATTCAAAAAAAAAAAGAAGAAAATACTTATAATAATTAAAGTCCTCATCTCTGCAATTGGTCACATGGTTGTAGCTGGCATTTTCAACTACCTTTCTCCACTACTCATTCCCTATTCCCATTGCCTTCAGCAAACCTCAGATGTTGTGGTTCTTTGCCTGATGGGCTCACCAAAACCTTCACCCTAAAAGGTCTGAGCTCACAGTCGTCCTTCATGAATCAGGTTGTAGTTTTCCATTGACTTTAATCACAGGTCATGGTAGTACTAAGAGACACCCTAAGGAATCTCCTATTTTCCAGATATAATCTTCCTTACCTCCATTGTGTAGTGGCAGCTCAATTTCCCCTTGGTAATCAAGATCGTTTACCCCAGCATTAAAGTAACTATCTTGTTTGCCTGCAAATTCAGAGATGACTAGCTCAAAGTAGGTGCATGGCTGTCTTAACTCCCAGCTCAATGGAATCATTGTTGTATTTCCTTGAGGAAGCATTCTTCCCTTTGGAACTAAGACCTCTAGATCAATGGAGCATAAGTTACCACGGACAGGATGCAAAATTTTGCTAAGAGATCACTAGGTGAATGATGTCACTACCATTTCCACCCTTTGATTTCTGTACCTGTGAATCCTGGCTTTGGGAGAAACAGCAGCATATATTGGAAGCTGATTTACAGTACCTACAGCCTCCTGGAGAACATTGTTCTGGTACTATAAGGTATTGCCATCGAGTGGCAACTGTAACTGCATCTTATAAAGGCCATTCCACCATTCTCTCAAGCCAGCTGTTTCAGTATGCTGCTGGGCAACAGGATAACACCAGTGAATGTTCATTGCCACACTTCATTTGCTGCGAAGTGAGTTTCTTGATCAGAAGCAGTGCTGTGTGTAATATCATGATGGTTGATAGGGAATTATGTTAATCCACAGATAGTAGATTTGGGTGAAGCATTCTGTGAAGGGAAGGCAAATCCATATCCAGAGTAAGTGTCTACTACAGTAAGAACAAAGCACTGACCCTATCATGATGGAAGTTGTGCAATGGAATCAACCTGTCACCAGGTGGCTGGCTGGTCATCCCAGGGAATGCTCCCATATCAGGGACTCAGTGTTGGTTTTGGCTACTGGTAGACTGGGCACTCACCAGTAGCCATACCAGCTCAGCCTTGGTAGGTGAAAGTTTATGTTGCTGATCCTATGCATGACCTCCATCCTTGCTACCATGGCCATTTTGTTCATGCGTGCTTTGGGCAATGACAGGAATGGCTGGAGAAAGAGGCTGACCTGTATGCACAGAATAGGTCATTCTACTAACTTCATTATTAAAATCTCCCTCTGTTGAGGTCACCCTTTTGTGAGCATTCACATGGGACGCAAATATCTTTGTGACACCTTTTTGGAAATAGGATCTTTGCAGATGTAATCAAGTTAAAATGAGGTTGCTCTGGATTAGAGTGGGCCCTAATCTAATGACTGGTGTCCTTATAAAACAGGGAAACAGAGACACAGAGCCAGACACAGCGGAAGGAAAGATATGTAACAACAGAAGAGAAGATTGCATCAGAGAGAGCATGGCTCTGCCAACACCCTGATTTTAGACTTCTAGCCTCCAGAGCTACAAGGGAGTAAATTTGTGTTATTTTAACCCACCCAGTTTGTGGTAACTTGTTACAGCAGACCTAGAAAACAATACAGCTAGAATCTTATGTAGAGAACTTTCATTTGATACTTCAGGTACCTTGAAATACAGTTTGAAATGTATTTATTTATTTAACAGTCAAATTATTTAACCTTATTTTTATTTTTCAATGTTTCTAGTAATGAGTTGGTTCCCTAACAATGTAGTAGTTAGGCAGATAATAGAGAGAGAAGTAGACAGATGAGAGCTAGCTAGCTAGCTAACTAATGTGTATGTGTGTAAGAAAAATGAAAACTCCAGCCATTCTTTTGCTTGATGATTAAGTACGTCCATCCTTGGTTGGAGGCACGTCTTTCAAGATGGTTCCTGTGTCCTTTTGATATGTCCCCCAAGACATTAAATAGTATCCCTGCTACTGGGCAAAAGAAGATGCCCAAGTTTCTCCTGTACATTTTGTTTGTTTGCTTTGCCCTTGACTCAGAATAACCTATGTTTATAAGTGTCTTTATTTCCTTTTAGTACGAAATAGCTTCTAACATCACAATTTTGATGTTTCAGGTGTTTATTCTATTGAATTGTTATTGCTTCCAGGTCTTTCTTTCATGAACAATGCTAGGAAAAAAAATGAGTGTATATGTGAATTTATGTGTATATGTGTGTGTCTGTATAGGAATATACACAAAATTATTTGTATATAAATAATACACACACATCCACATATACATATGTTTCACTAGAGAATATAAGTTCACATCCATGTTTCCCTTTCAATTGTAAGCTTACTCTATTGCATTTATGTTCTTTGTTATTACACTGTGTCTCTTCTCTGACTGAACATTTTGATCCCTGTTGGCACTAATATAACTATGTGCACAATTTATTCTGCAATAGACCTCTAATAATTTCAAAATAAATATAGTGATTCACTGTATCTACTATTGATAATAAGACTACTGAAAACAATTTAAGATTTCTTTGTAGTTCTTTCCTTAGGAAAATATATCGTTAAAGACGTACATTCAAAATACTGTATTTTTATATCCCATAACGTAATTATTTTCCCTGTGTTATTTTGCCATCAACTCAATATAAATTAGGTAATTTGTTTTAATATTTAGGGGTTGCTATGTGTGTGTTTTAATTTCACCTAATTCCTTTTGATTATGCAAAAGTATTTAAATAGTTCAAAAGTCAAAACTATATAGCAAAGCTCATTTACAGAAGTCGCATTTAAATTCGCAACTCTTCCACTATATTATGCTCACTTCTTCCCTGTACAGTGAATTACTTTTTATTCATTTTTGGACTGTATTGGCAATGTTAAGATACATGTAAGCCCCCATGTGTATTTATTCATGTCTCCCTATTCTCACAAAACTATCGTACTTTAAATATTATTCTATATATTGTACTTTTTATCTAATAATGTAGTTAGGGATCATTCCTTATTGATATATAGCTATTTTATCACCTCTTTTTTTAAACTTGCATAGTATTCTATGTTGTAGCAATATCATATATTGTTCAATGCATTCTTCTTGATGGATTTGTAAGCATCTTTTAGGATCTGTTTATTTCAGTAGTGTTACCATGAATAACTTTATATATATGCTATTCGATATATTGGACTTGTTTTTTAATAGATTGCCAAAACAAAGATTGCTGGATCAATGGAAAATATTTAGACATTGCTAAGTATTCTTGAGTAAAAATCCCACTGTTTCGTTTATGTACAGTCACTATATAAGAGTGCCTGTTTCCTCACAATCATATCCAGAGGGTACGTTGCCAAATTTTGGGATTTTTGTTTGTTATATTTTTTTTGTTTTTGCTGAGGATGATTTTCCCTGAGCTAACATCCATGCCAATCTTCCTCTAATTTTTAGTATGTGGGCCGCCAGCACAGCATGGCCACTGACAGAGCTACGTAGGTGTGTGCCCAGGAACCAAACCCTTGCCACTGAAGTGGAGCACACTGAACTTAACCACTGGGCCACTGGGGCTGGCGCACTTTTGGATTTTTAGTAGATAGGAAATTGCATCTTAGTGAATTGTGAATGTGCCTTCTCTTATCATAAGTGATATTGACCATTTTTCCTATAGACATAGAGAGTCATTTGTGTTGATTTGTCTGAGAACTAGTAGTTTATAAGTTTCAAAGATTTTTCAATTATGTGACAGTGTTTTTCTCCTGAATTTTTAGTAATTCTTTATATTTTCAAATATTAGTGCTCTGCAAATGATAAAATTAATGAGTTTTGTTGTGTATTTTAGTTTTGTTTTGTTTTTAGTTTGTAATTTGTTTTTTAGGTTTCCTAATAGTCAAACTAGTATGTTTAATACAGCAACGCCAGATATTTTCATATAATAAAATATGTAATAACAGATAATATAATATATAGCTATCTAATGCTAAAATGTATTTTGAATCTTCCAAACAATGGAAATTGTATACTTAACTTGGTAAACTTATTTGATAGGGGCATATTTCTTACATAAATCTTAAGAAATTATATAAATTCTTTAGAAATTCAAAATACTTAAATCAAAACAAATTTACTACCTTATAGTTCTGTAGGACAAAAATACAACACAGGTCTCCTTGGGCTAAAGTCAAAGTGGAGGCATGACACACCCCTTTCTCGAGGCTCTATAGGGAAATACATTTCCTTGGCTTTTCCAACTTCTAGAGGTGTCCTTCATTTCTTGGCTTGTGGCCACCTTCCTCCATCTTCAAAGCCAACAGCACTGCATCTCTGACCATTCTTTAAAGTCACATCTCCCACTGACCACAGCTGGGATGGTTCTCTGCTTATAAGGACTCACGTGAGTAGTTTGGCTCACACAGAATCATCTCCTCATGTGCAATGTCCCTTTTGCCACATAAGATAACAAATTCATAGGTTCCAGGGATAAGTACGTAGACATTATTTTGGAGGGGTGACATTATGCTGCATACCACAACATTCATTTGTATGTATTTGTATTTAAGGTTAATCTAACAAGCCAAAATAATTTGCTCATCATACTTAATGCAATTATTTCATTTATTTTTTTAAGTTGCATATATCCTTAAATATTTTTCCTATGAAATAAAAGAGTAGATTCTACACCAAAGTTGAGACCATAGTTTACTAAATTACCATTATACTCACTCACATATAATATTCCTTTTTCTACCAGATACCTATTTAAGAATAATTTTCTGTATCTCATTATTTTGACTTTTCTTTAAATTTTAAATATTTTAAAATTTTATATATCATATATTTATTTATTTACATAAGTATATGCATTATACTTATTTTCAAAGTACATTATGAGTATAATAGTTTAAGTGCTATGATACTTTCTTCTCAGTATGACCAATTTAAATGTTATTTAATGGATGATTTCATATTTTGACAGCTATTGTTTTTTACAGTAGGAACTACAAAATACACTTAGAAATTCAGTTGAAGTTAATTCATTTTCCATCTAATTTACAAGTATAAATTCTATGAGTCATAAATTATATACCACTGAGGCTTAATTTCATGAAATACAACACATAAGTCCAATTACAAGTGGAGAGATAAAGTTATAAGTATCTTAAATTATTAAGGGATTGTAGGATGATAGTGGAAATCTAAATTTGGAAATTAGGTTGTTCTATTGTTATTTGACCTATTATCTCCAGCATTAGGTCATTTTCCATCTGGCTTTCATTTCTAGGTCCGCATGTTAAAATAGACAAAAAATTACACAGACAAGTTTGGGGGAAGTTTACAATACGAATATAAAATGTGTATCATTTTTTAAAAAGTCATGAAAATAAACAGCATGGGTTTGAGTTAAAATTGACAAGAGCTTGGCTTTGTGTAATTAACAACAGCAATAACAGCAATGACAATAACTCAACAACAACAACATGTGAGAAACTGCAAGGGGAATTTGAATCCTGTTCTGATCACCATAATGTAATTAACTTGGGAGTTGGTGAGTGGCTTTGAGCTTTTTAAGCAGGTGGCTCAGAGAGGACATTGAAAGGATTTTTGGTGTACAATATTTCATTTTTTACCTTGCCTCTCTCCTACAGACTTCAGAGGTGACACTAGGGTCACAGAAGTTCCTGCCAGTATTGAGGACTGACGAAAGTCTGTGCCAGTCAATGAGTTCAGCTTTAGGTTTCACTCCTTTGATATTTAGCGCTCAAAATATCCAAGATAGATGGATGACTACCAGGAGCAATGTCTTTTTCAAAAATGCAGCTTCTCCTAAAGCAATGAAGTTAAACTGTGGGCTAAATAGTCAGCTTTTATGTACCAGTAAACAAAATTCTGTGGTTCTTTGGTACCTGGGCTCTGCCCAGGGGCTCGTCTCTTCACTCTCCTTGTAAGAACATAAGTAAGGCCATCTTGTAAGTGAACATAAGTGAGGCCATCTTGTTACACTGAATAACCCTTTCTTAGTTGAAATCTTTCTAGCATGTGATCATTATAAATTGCTGCACACCTTCATGATTTTCTGGCCCTGAGCCTGTGCATGTACCCCTGCTGAGGTAATCTGATAGCTTCATTCTTAATAAAATTTTAATGAAGTTTCCCAGGGAATGAGAAGGCCTTCAGAAAGAAAGAGCACCTGTAGAATATTCATCATCAGCCACAGAAGAAAAGAACAGTAAGAGATCCTAGAGTCCATCATGTATGTCACGTATATATTTTTTTTCTCAAGGTTGGCACCTGACCTAACATCTGTTGCCAATCTTTTTTTTTTTTTTTGCCTCCTCCACTCCCCAACCCCCTTTCAGTACCTAGCTGTACACTCTAGCTGCAGGTCCTTTTGGTGGTGCTATATGGGACACCACCTCAGCATGGCTTGATGAGTGGTGCTAGGTCCGGGTCCAGGATCCCAACTGGTGAAACCCAGGGCCGCCAAAGCTCGTGAACTAAGCCACTCAGCCACGCCACCAGCCTGAGTCATGCATATTTTTAAACTCCCTCTTTACTGCTCATTTTCCCTATGTAACTGCCTCAAAATTCTGTCATCCTTGAAGATGCGTTTTTGAGACATTAGTCACCCATATTCTGGTTTGCTGGCTAATCTAATCCGAGTAAACTTTCTTTCTTGATCTCTAACTCATTGAGATTAATTGGCTCAGATCACAGTGAGAGGAGAGAGCCCATTGCTCTGCACCATCCTGAAAATCACTTGAAATGAATCAGTCTAGGGCCTGCCTTTCTGCCCTTCTCTAATCTCCTTCACCTAAGAACAGCTAATGCCTCCACTAGAATATGCACTCCAAGACCAAAATAACAGAATGCCTTCAATAAAAACATACAAATTATCAATAGTATATGCTATCTGAAGTGAAACTGTTGGAGCAGATAGACTAAAAATAAAGATATTAAATATATTTAAGAAAATTAGGGTAATTATGAGCAATGTGATGCTGCAATAATAAATGGTAAAAAAAAAAATAGAAACTGCCAATTGTGAAAAATGAAATGAAGAAAGAAATAGATGTGATATGTAACACCATGGATATAGATGAAGAATAAATTACTGAGTTGGAAGATCTGCTCATTTAAGGCTGAATAAAAAAAATTGATAAGAACTACATTTTGCTGGATTAATGAAAAAGCAGGACAAAAGGAAAGATTCTAATATCAGAATATTGAAAGTCTCAATTTTTTTGTAAAAAGTAGAGGACCATGAAATTTGAAATTAAATGAAGAATCAAAAAGGAGGATTGTTCTTACTTATGTATGAACTTGCAAATGAAAGATAAGTAAAAATATACTTGACATGCTAAAATAAAATTTAAAAACATGAATTATAATAAAAACTTTCTATTTCTTCCAGAGAAGAAAAAATGGTCATGCAAAAAAGGTAAACTATCTGATCACATTCAGAGTTTTTAATGGAAATAACGAATAGCAAAGAACAAAAAGGTATAATAATTTGTCTTAAAGGTAAATAACTAGAAATTAGAATTCTATTTCACTCCATATTTTATCAGTAATATAAAATTTTATTTATACATATTTTACATATGTTATTTAGGTAATATGAATATTTTCAAAGATATATGAACATTGTTCTATGGGTGACTTTTTTTCTTTTCAGTTTAAATAAATTGTTTAAATCAAATTAAAAAACTAAAGAAAAAGAAGTTTGTCTCAAATAGAATTTTGGCTGTGGCTTTTGCCAATGGAATGGATATGAACTATATTTATAGGAAGCCCAAAAATTTTTAAGGGAGTTGTAAGGGCAAAAGTGCTACCAGCCTGGATTAAAGGTGAAGGAGATTGTATAAAACTCAGAAAAGTACTGGGCCTTCAATATTCCAGAGCAGAAAATGGGTTAAAAAGTTGCTTAGAAATTGAATTTTAAAAATGCCCTCTTCAGAAGTGACCAAGCAGAATGGAAAAAAAAAAAATATTTCAAAGAATAAAGGTAAGGGCCATAGAGAGCAATGACCAGAATATGAGTCCAGGAGGGCAGAGGTTTTGGCCTGTGCACTTCACTGACGTATTCCAAGAACTTAGGGCTACCTGGTATATAGTAATTGCTCAATAAACATTTCTTGAATTAAAAAAAAATGAGAAAGTGTATCTCTAAAAATACATTATAAAATCTAATCTGTGTTAACAAAAGGTGGCTGAAAAGTGAAGAGGACAAAGAGATCTGAGTTTGCTAAAATACTGTTTGATCTGAAAAAGATATATATGATTACAAATAAGATATGAAAATTGGTTAACAATGATGACATGCGTCTTAATTTAAGGATTGTATTTTACAACAAATATGTATGTATTTTAAACATGCAGAAGATAACTCAATACAGCAGAAGGCAAGAGAGGAGAAAAATAGAAATATCAAAGACAAGACAAGATGATATAGAGTAGTAGATTTGAAATTGCGGGGGCCTGGAATTGGTCACCCCAAGATGTGTCTCTTTGGCATGATGATTGTTTGGGGCTGGTTACTTTTAATAAACAGCAGACAGGAAAGCAACTGAAAAGTAGAATTTACTTACCCTTTGTTATGAGACATTTACGTTTGTAAGGGAAATCTCCATCTGTAAAGGTGTCTCCCTCTCTGTACCAGGAAGAGGGCAGATGATCTTATCTCTAGAAACTCTTCTCAATGCAGAAGGCAAGGACTTAAATCTGCATAATAATCTTATTCCTGTTTATTGTGCTTGTCTGGTAACCTCCTGTAAGTGATACCCCCCACCCCCAACATCCTCCTTTGTCTTTAGCTGAATACAATATTTAAGGTGGTAGCTTCAGCCATTTTGGTGAGTTGCTCAGCTTGCCTGAGCCTCTCCCATGTATACATGTTATAAAGCTTTGTTTAATTTTCTCCTGCTATTCTGTCTCATGTGAATTTAATTCGTTCTCCAGCCAGAAGAACCCACAGTGGGTAGAGGAATTGTCTTCCTCCCCTACAAAATAAAAAATAATAAAACTGAAAATATAACTCCAAATAAAATAGGTGTTAATTTAATATAAATGAGTTGAACTCACACATCCTAACACAAACGGCATTATATGACATGCAAAAGATGTTCTTTATAAAGAATAACTTCAATATAATAAGCAAGCCAAAATAAATCTTAATATTCAAAATAACTATTAAAAAGATATATTAAAAATTTGTGAACTAAAGAGAATCTTTGGAATCAATATTAACATCTGAGATATATATATATAATTTAAGGCAAAAATAAAGAAATAGAAAATAGTTATAAATGGGTAAAATAAAAAATACAGAAAGACTATCTGTCATCTATATGTAGGTAACTAACAATATAGCTTCACAATATAAGTGCAACACCTGCCAAAATTGAAGAAATATATGCATCAACATTTGTAGCAGGAAAACACTTTTATTATTGAATAAGCATTGAACGAGAATGTGATGCAAATCACAAGCAAGCCTGTAAGAAACTGCAAAGACAGAGAGAAATCCCACCCTTTTATATGGCCAAGCAGATACAACCCATTACATACATGTTTCCAGATAAACAAAAACTAGTTCTCAAGTAAGAGGACTTGACAGCAGCATTTGTCACAGGTAGTTCATCATAAATTTACCTGGTAATTGGAGTGACCACCTGTCTTAGCTAATTGGCTTTATTCAGAGGAGAAACAAACTTCTCCTTTGTTTATGACAGGAAGTACTTTGGCAACTTGGAGTTAAGTAACCCCCAAAGGCTCCTACCCTCCCACAGAAACTGGGAGATCTGGGCGCTATCTTCCTTGATGTTTACATTTCAGTGAGATGCTTTTTTTTTTTTCTTTTTTCTTTTCCTTTTTCTCCCCAAAGCTCCCCAGTACATAGTTGTATATTCTTCGTTGTGGGTCCTTCTAGTTGTGGCATGTGGGATGCTGCCTCAGTGTGGTTTGATGACCAGTGCCATGTCCGTGCCCAGGATTCAAACCAATGAAACACTAGACCGCTTGCAGTGGAGTGCGCGAACTTAACCACTGGGCCACAGGGCCAGCCCCTCAGTGAGATGCTTCTTGAGTCCTTGAGAAACACATTCCTGGGTCTCAAAGCTGAGAAAGGGACTACCTAGTTTTCAAAAGGGTTTATGTACATTTCAAAGAGAGGAGAAAGTACTTAGAATTACACGTTTTCTGAATAAATGCTCTAAGAAAAAGGAGAGAAGGAGAACTTCTGCCCTTATTTTCCACAGGGAAAATTAAGCTTCTGTTTTAAATTTTCATTTGTCTTTACAGCATGCGGACAAGTTTTATACAAATAGAACATATAGAGTATGTATTAGGCTATGAAAATAGCCTCAAAAAATTTCAAATAATCTCTATTATCTAGACTATGTTATTTCAGAGTAGTGAATTATAACAATAGATTAATAACAAAGGGATACCTAATAATGTCCCATACTTGTGAAAATTACCTTATACAGTATTAAGTAATATGTGGGCTAAAAAAAGAGGACATGGTAAATTTTTAAAAAATAAATTAAGGGGGCTGGCCCAGTGGTGTAGTGGTTATGTTCATGTGCTGCGCTTCCGCAGCTAGGGGTTCACTGGTTCGGATCTCTGGTGCAAACCTATACACCACTCATCAAGACATGCTCTGGCAGCATCCTACATAAAAACTAGAGGAAGATTAGCATAGATGTTGGCTCAGCAACAATCTTACTCAAGCAAAGAAAAAAAGAGGAAGATTGCAACTGATGTTAGCTCAGAGCCAATCTTCCTCACCAAAAAATAAAAAGAAAGAAAGAAAAGCCTAGACTTGATTAATAATATCCTGCATAGCACAACTTGGTTGATCTAGTTAAGGCAAAACATAGGTTAATTTTAGCTTTATTTATTAAGAAAACAATTTACAAAACAAAAATGTTCAGAATTTAACTAAAAATAATGGAATAAAGCAATAGAGTAAGCCACAGAAAAAAGAAAATATTAACATTAAACGTGCGAGACAAAATCAATAAGCTTAAGAACAATAAAAACAAAATAAAAAATAACAAAGGTGAGTTATTTGAAAATAAAAAATGGTAGAACTGTAACCATAGGCCCATTTAGAGCCAATTTGAACAGACCCCATCTTTTATTAACAGAGATTAGGATTGTCTTTCGGAAAAACTGCAAAGTCACACAGCCAGAGCATACACAAAAGAAGAAATTGTGACCTGAAATGACCGCAGAATGAAAGATCCTCTTTCCCATGGAACCCAAGGACCAGGACATGAGTGGAACTTGGAAGTTGGACTCTTATCACAAGTGAGGGGTCCCTCATTCAGGAAGACAGGGTGTTAAAATTCCTTCCTCACTTCATCACAAATGTTTAAAACCCTAACATAAAAGTTTAGAACCTCATCACAAATGCTTAGAGTCCTGTCATAGTCATAAATGTTCAAAACCTTACAATAAATGTTTGAAACCCACCAGTCAAAACCTGTCCTGCCAGCATTTCCGCATGCCAGCCTGTTCGCCCTAACCTCTTAAATTTTCCCCTGAATCCTGAATGGATGAGACAGATCTGAGGGTGAACTTCCCCTGTCTGCCTGCAGATGGATCTCATAGAATAAAGCTGATTTCTCCCCCAAGAGCTGATGCTCTAATTAATTAGTTTTTTTTATTTATGGCCATCTGGCAAGAGAACTCCAATTTTGTGCAGTAACAGAACTCTGACAACACTAATGATATTATCACATTATAAATTTTTGTATATTTATATAGATATTATCTATGTAAAAGCACAAAAATAAAAAAAGGATATAATTATGTATATACTAAAATGCTAAATTATTGTTGGGGATGAAGAAATCCCACCCCCAACCCCAGCTTTTCTAAGTTGTTCTGAATGCTCTAAGAACTAAACTGACATGAAATAGATTAAGGAGAGAAAATCGAATTTAATTCTGTATGTATGGGAATCCCCAGAATACGAGGTTTCCTGACAGTCGGCAATTGAGATTTTACACGCTATCCTCAGCTGAGGAGAAGAGGGTAGGGTTTTGGGGCTTTGAAAGGGAAGAAAACAATTCCCAGGAAGATGCAAAAAGCAAATGTTTGGTGAAAAAATGTTTGCCATGTCATGCAGAGACAATGCGACACGGAGAGGACTCTGATCTCTGGCCCTGCTGAGTTGCCCCCACCACACCTAGCCCATGTTCTTTGTAGATATCTCTGGTGACAGTGCTCTTCCCGGAACAGGCCCTCTGTCTAAATTCTTTCAGGCAGTTGAGGAAGTAAAAAGCAAAATTTCCTGAGTCTTTCTGTCTCTTAAAAATAATCAGCATAAAATAATCCTCAGGCCAAAGAGACACACTTTGGGGTGGCATATTTTTTCCCCAGACATTATATACATGTTAAAATGTTTTGAACCACTTTCACTAACGTTTTTGAAAATATAGATAAAATGTAAAATATAGATAAAATGTAAAATATAGATAAAATGTAAAATGAAAATATAGATAAAATCCTAGAAACATGTAAAACGGCAAAATCAGTATAAAAAGAGAAATTAAAAATAACTATTAAAAATGAATTCGTAGTAAATAGTCTTTTTATAATAATGAACTCAAACGGTTTAACCAGGGAATGAATAGTATCAAAGTTTTGAGCTATATATTATTCTAGCTTATATAAGTTGTTCCTAAATATATACAACAAAACAAAACAAGAGGTCTTTTGTTTTTAGAGACTAGATAATCTTGATTTACTCAGGTAAATACAACCATCACAAATGAGGAAATACCCTATTAGTTGCCTATTTGATATATGAATGTAGATGATGAATTTCTACTTTATATACTAAAGTAATTCAACAGTGCAATTTTTAAAGAAATAAATTTTCAGGTAGAGATAGCAGATTTTATGAGGCTTGAGGCATATGCAAATTTTAGTCTCTTTTTAAAAAAAATTTAAATATATATGAGAAAAGAAATTATTTTAAATGGGAACAGAAGTCAAAATAAACACAAATTTGGAAAAGCTGAAAAATACCATACTTTCTTTCAGCTTACATTGTGTACTTCCACTAAGATATTTATATGTTTGCATTTTAGCATGACCAATAATTCAGTAAAAAATTCACAAATATTCTAAAATATATACATGTCAAATGTGTTTTAAAACTTCCCTGTACTGCATCTGCCTACATATTTCTACATATTTTTATAACCAAATTACTCTTTCACAGCATGCGTTTACTTATTAGTGAATATGCGTAGGCGTTTTGTCACTGAACACTTATCTTCAGGCAGTTTTTCTGTGTCAATAGCAATCTCACATGGCACTTAATTTGGAGCTGGTGACTTTGTCAGAACACGTTGTGTCAGCTATGCTAAGTTATCTGATACATTGAGATGCATAAACATGAGATTTCACATCCAGGCATATTGTTTGTTTGTATTCCCTGCTCTCTCCAAATAAAGATACAATCCTCCTCCCATGATTCCTATTATAAAGGAATATTTGTGTCCTTGTATTGTATGCACTGTATTACCAAATATATTTCTGAAAAAAAGAGAACATTCATTTTGAATATGCATCCGTGAAAACCATACATTCCTCCTAGAATATTACACATCTAATGACTGGAGGAAAAAAAAATCTGTCTACAATTTTCTGGCTCTGTACGCTTTAGATCCTGCAGGGCTGGATGACACAGGCCACAGTCATCTCATTACATCCCACTCATTCATGTCATGATGCCAGATGAGACTGCACAGTGGGAAGACATTCCTACAGGAGGATGACCAGCAATAACTGAAAGATACTAGAACTAACTAGGACCTCCTCATGCAATGATAGTGGGGCTGACTCCAGAAATAACTATGATGCACGTCAATATATCTGTTAAACCCAAACTAAATGTGATACCAACTAAACTGGTTAACCATTAGTGGGAAGTACGTACATAGATATATCATGTAGCACTGTGTATTGGTTAGAAGCAATGGACAAGACATAAACATAAACACATTTACACATAAATCAAAAAATTTACTTTAGAAGAACACATATGTCCATACAAACATAATATAATAATTATACATATGGAGAAAATACATGGGAATAGAAAATAGAATTTAAAATGAACTGATATAGAAATAACCTAGAGAGAGGTCAGTGACAAAAATGTTCAATGACCTGTGGCCTATGATTAGAAGAATTCTCAGATTGTGAGTACCTAAAAAATAAATATCCAGTAAAAAAAAAAATACATATATATATACAATGAAAGATTCTTTCAAAATATAAAAGGTGATTTCAGTATTGCCTTTTTTTCCCTCTGTTTTGTAATAGGATAAAACATTCTCAGCTTTACTTCTGCCTTCACAAAACATTACCGTATCTTGAATACAGTGAGCCAAAACCACCCAAAATGCAATAATCAAGTAATTAAAAATGGAGTCTGAATAATCCTGAGTAGTCTATCATGCATCCTATAGCATTTAAAGAAATCTCCTTCTCCATCAGAAGACTATTCCCTTGAATTTGATACCTTTCTTTTTTCTTTTGAGGAAGATTAGCCCTGAGCTAACTACTGCCAATCCTCCTCTTTTTGCTGAGGAAGGCTGGCCCTGAGCTAACATCCGTGCCCATCTTCCTCTACTTTATATGTGGGACGCCTACCCCAGCATGGCATGCCAAGTGGTGCCATGTCCGCACCCAGAATCTGAACCGGCGAATCCCAGACCACTGAGAAGTGGAACGTGCGAATTTAACCGCTGCGCCACCGCCAGCCCCTGAATTTGATATCTTTATCATAACAAAGAATGGTACTTAATATATCACATAGAATGTTGAAAATTAAATTCTAAAATATTATTTTTCCAGTTTTAGATTCCTAAAGAATTTCAGAAAATAGTTTCATGTAATCATATTTTACAATGGTTTTTTGTGACTATAAATTTTATACTCATCTTGAAAATATGAATAAAATAAGTGTATACCTAATGCTATGGATTCTGATTTTATACCATTCACATACCAAGCAGACATGAAGGTATTGAAATATAATCTTCAATAAATGACAACATTTAAATGACATTTTGATGTGAGGTATCCTTTCTAATTAATTCTAAGCCTTAGTTTTGATCCTTCTGAAAGTTAGAAAATTGTAGGAAATGTAGATCAAAGTATTCTCATCCATGTTCCGTTAAACAGGTTAAAAATTCTACTTTAAAGTAGACATGGAGAAACTAGTTTAAAGCTTATGGTCTAAATGACAGGTTCATACCCAAGTTTATTCTAGCTTAGAGTTGGAGAAAAAAAGATGTATTATTTGTGAGTCTTCTTAAATAACTTACTAAATAATTTTTAAAAGCTTTATAAGGACTGAATCTAAGTAGTACTCAACACCCAATGGAAAATTTATCCAAATTTATCTCATCACATCAAACTTGAAAGTGCAAATATAAACTTATTTCCATTCACATCGTAAGTTGAGATGTTTCTGAACACCTCTTTGTTTACTGCCAAATCAATCTACTACGTACTTAAATACAATAAATGATATTTATGCATTTTAGCAAGAATTTTAACGGTTCCAATGATTTTGTGCAACTTTTCTATGACAAATACGATATAGATATATTAAACACGATCATTTCAAAAAGTCTTTTTAATGTGTATGTGTTAAGTACCTGATATCAATTATATGTCAGTTTTCTGAGAAAAAAAGCTTGAAATGTATATATACCTAAACTCAATAAATTCCTTCAGGGTATGAAAACAAAAAAGACAATTAACTCTTTATAATTATTAGCCAAATATAAATGACAATTTAAAGTATTATTAGTTACATTAAATACATTGGATTTGTTATACATAAAATAATTTCTCTTCACTAGTTTTGTTTTAAATTTGGAGATTGTAAAAATGAAATTGCATATTCGCTTCTATTCAGCAATAGATTTTTAACTTTAGATAGATTCACAGTAATGTGTGTAAGTGTGTGTGTATGTGTGTGTGTTCAATCAAGTGTGTTAATAGCAAACAACTAGGAGCAAAGTTAATTCTTATTAATACAAGAATAAACATATTTTGGAAAATTTATCCAATGGAATACTAGTTAACTATTAAAAATGATGAGATAGATATTTAAGCACTGATATGAAAATAGCTTTAAGATGTATCATTAAATATGAAGAGCACACTAGTTTTGTACTAACCACATCTAGTACTGACTCAGCTGTCATAAGAATGGTTGAAGCACTGCAAAGATAAACATGGTATAATCAGTGATCAAGTTCTCCAAAGGAAAGAAGGAGACTGGTGAAGCAGTGCTCCATAATAAACATGCATCCTGTATACATTAAGCCTAATTTGACAGCTGTGAGATGGACCTCTCGGTCTTCCGCCTGCAGGAAGTTGTATTGACTAAAGACCCCAGCAGCAACATTCTGCAATCCATCCTTTGTTTATGCAAAGACCATGCTTCCCACAGGCTGCTTCAAGCTAATAACAGAGTGTGGAGGCATGATTAAAGCAGGTTCGCTCCTAAGAGACACAGAACTCCTCTGTCTACTGACTGCTTTTCCATACTTTTGACTCCTATCTCTTTTTCTCTTAGGCAGCACGACCTCTAATAAACTCCTTGGCGATTTTCAGAGGTCCTGAATGAACACATACAGAAGGCAAATTGTGAAAGTATACAAAACATGCTGAATGGAAGAATGAACAAGTGTTATGCACGTGGTGATGCCCCTTTACATTTCTTTCATATCTGTATTCTTTTGATAGTTCATTTCATTTCATTTTCATTTACTTTTGTATTTCCTTCAAACCACTTCAATTTCCCCGGCAAGGCTTTCAGTAATATTTTTGTTTCTTATGGAGGCTTCAAAATGGTGGTAACTTCATAAAATTGCATTTATATATTTCTTCCCTGGCTTCTATATGCTTGGTGTCTCTATTTTCATGATTTTTTAAAGGAAATCATCTTGCCATTAGTTTCTTTGAGTCTCCATAGAATTATTTCTTGGCAGTTTTGCAGTTTCCTGGGAGTATTGTTCTGATATTCTTAAATATCCTCTTCTCATGACATTGTACTCATTTATAGCATCTCTACACAGCACAGCATAGCACAGTATAGCAACGTTGATATTGATTCCTTACAGTCATTATATGCCTTTGGGAGCAGATAGCTATTTGTTGAGGGTATGCTGGGAAGAAATAGGGGTGATATAGTGAGCTTAAACAGCCTTAAATTCTTCTTATAAAATCAGTTATGTTATCTTTTCCAGAAGGGCACATCCTCTCTGTTTCTATAGATCAGTGTAGCTAACATTAAATCCCATGTGTCCAGTGTTTTTTGAAACATGATCTTGTCATTGTTTTCCTTCCTTTCTTCTCCACCTCTTATCTCAGACAGGAAGCTGTTTTGTTGTTTTCTTTCTTTTTTCTGTATATTAAGTGCAATTTACACAAAGTAAAATGCATAATTCTTAAGCATGCAGCTTGATGAATATTAACCTATACTACACCTGGGTAACCACTACCCAGATCGAAACAGAGACAATTTTCATCCACGCAGGGAATTCTCTCATGTTCCTTGGATTCAATTCTCCCGCCTGCCTTGCTAACCACTCTTTTGAATTCTATTAAATTACATTGGTTTTCTTATTCTAGAATTTCATATAAATGTAAGCATGTAATATAAACATTAACATTCTTGTGTGTGGTTTCTTTGGGTCAAGTATTGCCATTAACTTAAATTCATGTAGTTGCAAGCATCACTTTTATTTCTGTGTAACATTCAATAGAACTAATTTACAATTTGTTTATCTGTTCTGCTGATGGACATTTGAGCTGTTTCCAGTTTGGGCATATAATAAGTAAAACAACTATGAATAATTCTAAAGTTTTTTTGTGTGTATGAACATATGCCCTTATTTCTTGCATGTATATCCTAGGAGTGGAACTGGGTCAGATTAGACATATGCTCAAATTTATCGGAAACTGACAAAAACTTTTCATTGTGCTCTTTGCACTAAACACATCTGAGTGATTCAGTTATCACATATCCACTTATTAAGTTGGTTTTATCAGTCTTTTGAATTCTAGTTATTCTGAGGGGGTGTACTAGTAATGCAAAGTGGCGCAAATTTGTATTTCAGT